>NW_024039481.1:0-135000 GCF_016077235.1 Cyprinodon tularosa | reverse complement strand
GCCAGGAGCTGAAATGTTTTGCACTTCTTTAACCGATTATCAGCCCATGTAAAAGCAGTCGGTTTACAACGAAATAAAATAATACAACCTCTTTGGGAATTTATTAATTATATTTAGTTACTTTAACACATAATTTTTTATGTCCTACCCTGCTAACATGAAACAATTCTTCTAAAGTAACTAAATATAATTTAATAAATGCAAAGGAAAAGTCATCGATAAAATAAAAAAAAGAAAGAGATGTGCAGACAAGAAAGATCAAACTGGCTAAAATGGCGCAGTTAGACCACAGGAGCTGAACCTAAGGATTGGTGAGTCAGAGTTACTCCTCCATCGTGATAAACACTGATTCCTGTTGTTTTTTAACTAACAAAGGATGGATTTAAAACTTTTAGAATATAGTATACAGACCAGATCAATTATTATTATTATGATTTGATAGTAAACAACTAAATTAAGGTTTATCTTTTTCCTTATTAAAGGAAAATTAAATAAGCGACATAAGAACCGGAGCCTGTAACACCTGTATCTGTGCCTCTGGTGAACATCAGCTGAAACTGCAGGAATTAGGATTTATTCCAGCTCTTTAGTTTATAAAGAAGCAGGTCTGTCTAGCCTCAGATTTGAAAAAACAGCACAATGCAGATCATTTCAAAGTCAAGCCAAAATAAACAGGCCTGTTAATCCTCTCCGATAAACAGAAAATAAACAAAAACACCCTAAAACAAAAACAAACCATAGATTTTATGTTCAGAATATGTGTTAAACCCTTGAATATGCAGGAGGTCATTTTTATTTTCTAAAAGATTACTGGTTCTGATTTGCCTGTTTTCAATTACACTTTATAATAATAACCCTTTAAACCATCCATTTTCTATGGTAAAGAGACATTTTTTTTTAATGATTAATAGAGTTTAATGTTGTTTGATTTATTATTTTTATTTTATTTAACCTTTATCTAACCAGGAAAAAATCCCATTGAGATTAAAAACCTCTATTTCAAGTTACATAATAAATAGAGATACATTAAAGTAAATGACAGGTACATAAAAAAAAAAACATCAAGTTAAACAATTACAGATAATTGAGGCTGCTTCAAATTCTTTCACTTTCAACATAAAATAATTTAAGGATAAAAACTCAGTCAACTTCCAGTTTCTTTGTAAAAAATATGATGCACAAGTAGCTGCGTAGCTAAAGGCTTTCCTTCCTAGTTCTGTTCAGGCAAAAGGAACAGTGAGCAACAGCTGATGGTTGGATCTCAGGGCAGAAGAAGCTTTTCTGTGTAAGTAAACAAATGTTAAAGGTATTAATGTTTGATACATTTAATTGCATTTATAAAAGGTAGATCACAGCAATCCTCACATTTATAGCTTAGGTAAGGGTAAGTCCAACATGACAGGAAGAGTTCAATTAAATATAAAGGCTAGGTTCAGGTCTTAAATCTACTGATGTTAGGATTAGGGATAATCTAACAGGACAATATGATCTAAATAGCTTTTATAAATGGTTTAGATGCAGTTCTTAAACAATTATCTAACATTAATAAACTGTTAATCAGTGATAATTGGTCTTGTTACCCTTTATAAATGGTTATTTTAAAGTGTTACCCCATTTTCTTGTTTGTGTTTGAACCTTTTATCGCAGCCATTTTAATAATTAAAAAATCAGATGCCTTGATTATTAAAGTAACATCTTCTGTCCTTCAGCTCTACATGAGGGTTTACCCCAAAATCCTTCATATCTTCTCGTTTTGATAACAATGTGAGGCTTTACCTACTTTTGTTTTTAGATTCTCATTTAATCACGGAGTTCAAATAAATTTCAAAGATTAGTCTTTAAATCCGGTGGCGGATGACACTGCCTCTGCTTCCTGGCAGGAACAAAGTATTTAGTTCGGTTCTGACTCTGCATTTTCTGGTTGGGTGAATTCTTCTTTAAATTAATGTTGATAATAACAAAATTGTTTGTCTGTTTTTTGATCTGTGATGGACAGGAGACAAGATCCCGGTGCTGTACGTTCAGCATCTCTGGCTTTGCTGCAGAAACTTTATGAGAAAATATAAAATAAAGACAATGATAAGGGGTTAATGTGGGACATCATGGTGTGGTAAGAGTTGAGAGGAGGGGTCATGTTTATTTTCTCTCCAATCTTTTCTTCACTAATCGGCTTATTCTATATATACCAGGTATATGATGTACAAGAAAAAAATGTAAATGTTTTCCTCACACTCTGTTGTAGGTCGATTAGGGTTGGCAAAGGAGAGGAATATTTATTTGGGGGGAATTTTATTTCTGGTGCCAGATTTAGAAGTAACATAAAATAAGATTACTGTGGGTCCGTCCGAATTCATAAAATCTGTAAGGTTTCTTTAGCCAAAGAAGGAGTGCTTTAAGCAGTTGGTGTAATGCAGTCTGAATAGTGCTGGCAGTGAGGGAAGGGTGAAGAAGAGGAGCCTGGGAGCCATTTCATAAAGAAGGTTTACAGAAAAGTGGTCTAAACATGAAAACAGGGAAACTCTGACTTTTCCGGTTCACAAAGAGAGTTTCTTCAACCTCTGTTTCAGTCGCCGTAGTAACATTCTCCCCAGAGCTAACCTGGACATAGCAGTTCTCTTCAGTAAACCCAGAGTGTCGGCTGTCTCCACTCTCCTTACGGCCAATCACCTGGTTTTACTTCCTGCTTTAGTCAGATTTTGTCGTAGTTTTGTGCATAAAAATATATATCATTCACTAGGTCCATTAGAGACATTAGTGTCATAATGGGCTTTAAAGATCTGACCCACATGCATAGAACCTCTCAGAGAACAAGAGTAAAAGTTTAACAGGTTTATTGTAGGTTAGCAAATACTGATGGAGATTGAAACTCTGTGGAGCAACAACGGTGGAACTCAGCGGACTGGTGAACTGGAACCAGAAACTCATCGTCCCAGAACTGATCAGTTCTGGGACGGTGGGAAAATAGACTGAGGCTTGAATATTGCTGGAGAGGCACTCATTTTTTGGTGGCTCTTGGTTTGTCCTTGGATCCAGTTTGTGGGGGTTTAATCCAGAGAAGAGGGAACTCGTTGGAGAGCGGACAGGCAGACATACGTTGCACCCAGAGGAGTGAAGGAGCGGGCTGTCACTTGGTTTTCCAGGAGTGGACTTGAACGGATCATGTGGAATTTTCCCCTTGCTCAGTCAGACTCTGTAAAACCTTCCATGGGTTGAAGGTCCAGGCTTATCCAGTAACACAGGAAGTCTTCCTTCCGAAGAACAGAGACAAAAACAAGTTCAGACTCAGAGAAACAATGCTATGGTTAGACTATGCTAATTTCAGTTTGGCTAGAGTACCCAATACTGGCAAACACTCTGGCGTTGAGGTGGTGACAGCCCGCTGCTCAAGTACTCCTCTGGTAATGACCCAACGAGCCGCTGGTGTGCAGGGGGGGCCCAACGAGGACAGGGCACCGCCTGGTGGTGGAGAGAGGAAAACACAAAAAAACAACCCACACAAACTGGAATACTAACAATTAGGTTTTAAAAACAAACATTGCATGTCTTATTAAAGAATGATTAACACTATTTTACTGTGAGTTAAATATTTATTGCGAGAGGATTCTACACCTCAGTTGACAGGACATGAGATTATTGTTTTTGGTTTGTTTAATATGAATGAGAAGCGGATCATTTTATTTTTAATTAGTTATCTTTACAGTACATTTACATTTACTTGTAATCAGATTCATTAATTCCAGGGGCAAAAAGGAATTACTTGATGATAACAACCTACTGAGCCTACTGGCACAATCTGAGGCCATTCTATGCTACTGAAAGCCTTTTATAACGGCCATTTATTGGGATGATAACATCTGGTACGCGGCTGCAAACAGCCACTTCACTGTGTAAAAGAAGACTGAATCAACATGAGGAACGCATGAGATGATCCACAGGTTCTATATATTAGAACAACGTTGTTAGATTTCATTTCTACCTGCTGCCAGAAGATTTAACCTAAATACACTATATTGCCAAAAGTATTTGCTCACCTGCCTTGACTCACATATGAGCTTAAGTGACATCCCGTTCCTAATCCATAGGGTTCAATATGACGTCGGTCCACCCTTTGCAGCTAGAACAGCTTCAACTCTTCTGGGAAGGCTGTCCACAAGGTTTAGGAGTGTGTTTATGGGAATTTTTGACCATTCTTCCAGAAGCGCATTTGTGAGGTCGCACACTGATGTTGGACGAGAAGGCCTGGCTCTCAGTCTCCGCTCTAATTCATCCCAAAGGTGTTCTATCGGGTTGAGGTCAGGACTCTGTGCAGGCCAGTCAAGTTCATCCACACCAGACTCTGTCATCCATGTCTTTATGGACCTTGCTTTGTGCACTGGTGCACAGTCATGTTGGAAGAGGAAGGGGCCAGCTCCAAACTGTTCCCACAAAGTTGGGAGCATGGAATTGTCCAAAATGTCTTGGTATGCTGAAGCATTCAGAGTTCCTTTCACTGGAGCTAAGGGGCCAAGCCCAGCTCCTGAAAAACAACCCCACACCATAATCCCCCCTCCACCAAACTTTACACTTGGCACAATGCAGTCAGACAAGTACCGTTCTCCTGGCAACCGCCAAACCCAGACCCGTCCATCAGATTGCCAGATGGAGAAGCGCGATTCGTCACTCCAGAGAATGCGTCTCCACTGCTCTAGAGTCCAGTGGCGGCGTGCTTTACACCACCGCATCCGACGCTTTGCATTGCACTTGGTGATGTATGGCTTGGATGCAGCTGCTCGACCATGGAAACCCATTCCATGAAGCTCTCTGCGCACTGTTCTTGAGCTAATCTGAAGGCCACATGAAGTTTGGAGGTCTGTAGTGATTGACTCTGCAGAAAGTTGGCGACCTCTTCGCACTATGCGCGTCAGCATCCGCTGACCCCGCTCCGTCAGTTTACGTGGCCTACCACTTCGTGGCTGAGTTGCTGTCGTTCCCAAACACTTCCATTTTCTTATAATACAGCTGACAGTTGACTGTGGAATATTTAGGAGCGAGGAAATTTCACGACTGGATTTGTTGCACAGGTGGCATCCTATCACAGTTCCACGCTGGAATTCACTGAGCTCCTGAGAGCGACCCATTCTTTCACAAATGTTTGTAAAAACAGTCTGCATGCCTAGGTGCTTGAATTTATACACCTGTGGCCATGAAAGTGATTGGAACACCTGATTCCAATAATTTGGATGGGTGAGCAAATACTTTTGGCAATATAGTGTAGATACATTGATCTTCACTCATTCAAGAAATAATCCCCTAATATTTTTACAGTAACAACACTTTGGCAAGCCGTTTTGATATGTACTAGTTTTACTGATAATACATATTCCTGATATCTGAAAAAAATATTTTTCTTTGTCTAAATGACAGTTTCAAGCAAAATGACATTCTCCACATCAGGAATAAACATTCTGGATGTCTAGAAATTAATTTCAGATCTCCATATTCCTAATATTACTAGTCAGCATTTTTATTATTTCAACAATAAAAAAATGTTTTTCAGATATCATAAATACATTTTCAGTCAAGCTGATAAATGTGAGAAAGGATAATTAAAATGTGTAAACATGTCTAAATAAATAAAACTTTTTTTTACTTTCTAAAATTCAGTTTCTGCTCCAAATATGTAATTTATAAAATGAAATATTAGTCTAGGAATATGATTTTGATCAGGAAGAATCTTATTTTAGTGATCCTCAAATGGAACAACAGAGAGGGGTGCTTTTAATAAATGTAAAAATGGCCTGCCATAGAAACTTCATAAAAACTTGTGCATTGATTCGAGGAAGAATCGTCTCCTTCTTCCTCTCCTTTGTAGCTGTAGCGCTGTTTCTCTGTCTTTTAAACACGTTCTCCTTTCTTATTTTATTTTTTTGCATTAAAATCTCTAGTTCCATTGGGGTGAAATAGGCACTTCCCGTTGGATGTTGTCATGGTGACTCGTCAAATCGATGCTCCACTGATAATGGCTTTTCATACTTGTTGTGCACGCGCCTAAATCTGATTGAACCGAGTTGAAATTGATTGAACTAACTGATAGCAGCCATTGTGAAAGCAAATTCTCAGATTTCCCGACTTTAGGCTACATCAATGTAGAGTTGTGGATTTTAATCTGAATTTGTTAAACCTGCTTCGTGAAATAGACCAATGTATGCTTCCTATCATCCATTAATCCTTTGGCATAGGCTATCTGGTGCTTAGGAGCTATTCAGATTCCAACAATACTTTTGGTAACAGGACTTATAGGCGCGGCCCACATTATTTCTTCACGTGTGCTTTGTGTGATACCTGCTAACCTTCATTGTTCTGGGTTTGATAACGGAGAGCTTTATCTCTTTGCTACGTTTGTGTAACTTGTTTTTTGCAGCTCTTTTCCAGAAGCATGTAGTCCTAATTTGAGATGCACCTTCTAGATGCATATGCTTTGCGTAAAGGCATCTGAAAGAATGGAGGCTGTCCAAATCCACCAGAGCAGTCTGAACTTCATTTTCTTCCCATGCAAAAGTTCTTACTGTATTTACAATTTACAGTATTTAGCTTGAGGTGGTCCTTGAAACAATCTGGGAATGTCTTTATGATGATGTCAAGGTTGTAATTCTAATAGCTTCATTCAACATTCGAGTAAAAGCAGCACTAAGCAATTCTTAAGTGGTGCATCCTTACAAGCAATTTGAAATTAGTACTGTTGTAAACCCAAAAAGTTAAAGTAAAAAAAACAAACCACTGGACTTTGTTTTCCAAGTTTGAAGACGTTTCGCTTCCCATCCAGGAAGCTTTCTCAATTCAAAATGTGTGGATTAACGTTGAGTTCCAGGCTTTTATAGAGTAGCCCAACAAAAGCCTTGTAATAGCTTAGAAAATGTGCACATTGAAAGTGGAAAACCAGCTCCCCCCCTTAAAAATGGGAGATGTTGAGTTCGTAATTGGTCTGCCATACCCGATACTTTCCCATTCCTCTGAAAGGCAGGCGTTAAGGGTCATGGTTGGCCTGGCTGATCTGGCAAGATATTTTATGCCCTGCATAGCGATGAGGGTTGAGATGGTATTGGGAAGGAATCTACTGTATCGCTGCGCTGTATGTTTTTGAGAGCTAAAACCTGTTCAAAGAGAAAAAAACACCCTTAAACAGTGACTGCCCCCCATAACCCTGTCCCCACCACACAGCTACAGCGCAAAGTCACATACAAAGCGGCTTTAAAGCGCAAATCAGAATGAAACATATGAAGAGGTGGATAGTATTGTGCAATATCTAGCATATGATGTAAACAAGTGTACAGAGGTGTCAAGTAACAGAGTACAAAAACTTTGTTACATTACTTAAGTAGAACTTTTTGCTATCTATACTTTACTGGAGTAAGTATTATTTTAGACAACTTTTTACTTCTACTCCTTACATTTTTTACATTTATCTTTACTTCGTACTCCTTATATTTAAAAAATGTACTTTTAGTTTTGTTTCAGCTAATTTTCATTAAGGCCTGTTGGTATTTAAAAAGAATAAAAACCATCAATATTTTTTGTTTCCTCCAGATAATGAAATCTCTTTGTGGTTGGATTCAGTACAGCACCAACTTGTTGCTCGCCGAAAAACAAAAATAAATGATTTTTCAGCATGATGCGAAGTTAAAATTGACACATTAGTTATAAAACCAAAAAATTAAGTATAAATAAGTTATCATCCAGAATTGTAGAAAGTTTCCTTTAATAGGGTATTGGAGGTTTAAAGAATCTGTCCTTACATTTTTTTCCTACATTACTTTTACTTTTAGACTTTAAATAGTTTTACAAATTATACTTTTAAACTTTTACTTGAGAAAAAAGCTTAAGTTGATTCTCTTCTACAAAAGTGTTTTTAAACAGTAGGATACTTCTACTTGAGTGATAAACATTAATACTTTTGACACCTCTGCTTACTGGGATAAAAACTCAACCACCCCGCGTATAGAGCCAAAAACCCTGAGGACTTAGCAGGGGAGGAAGAGTGGACGATTAGGAGACGAGACAGACACAAAATCCTCTTTCCATTGGCTGCCAGGATCCAGGACAAGAACCATGAAATAAACAGAACGGACAGACAAGCAGAAAACAAATAATGATCTGGCCCTGAATGCTCAGGCTGAACTGAATATGACTTGGAGCTAGTTACTGACCTGATTCAAAGTTCAGTCCGTACGCGGAGAACACAGCTGAATACAGGAGGGAGGTTTGACCGCAGTTGTGGCGGGCGACGCCCTCAGAATTCCTAGAGAGCGGAGCGGGCGCCAGCCGACGCCGAGCAGCAACAGAGTCCAGAAGGGAAATCCAAGGCCGAAGTCAGAAGACAGTTACAGGTTCAGAAGCCGGTAGAATCCAGGATCAGATCAGACAAACAGATCAGACAGGGGCAAGGCAAAACTCGAGATCCTCAGGGCAGAAACTGGTCAAAATCAGGAAAACAGAACAGACTAAAGAATGCTAGGAAACGTCTCACCAAAACACATGAATAACCTGGCGCTGATGGGAGGCAAACACACAACTTAAATAGCAAAGGAACCAGGTGGTGGTGCAATAATCAGCCGCAGAACCAATTAGACAGAGGAGCAAGGAGCAAAGGAAAATAACAAACCATCAGTGCCGAGATCATGACAGTAAGAGGAATATGGTGCATTTAGTAAAATAACTGGAATTCAGAGGAATCACAAAGACATCAGCCCGGAGGTTAAAGCTTGCCTTCTTAAAGGTATTGCGGAGAATTTTTGTAAATTTTTTAAAAGACCCCCCCTCTCCACTTAAAAAAAAACATGCATGTATGAGAGGGTGCACGAGGAGAAATAGGCTTGTGCACTGTTTAAAAGTTGCTGTTCTCATAGCTCGTACAACCTCACTGTGTCCAAACCCCTAAATCCCTCAATCACTATATAGAGTGGGGACTTTATAGTGAACTTAGTTAACTGATCGTTTGGACAGATGATCACTTCTTTTTGCTCTGTTGGTCACGTAACTCCTCCTTCACTGCAACGGTGCCTGCGCCATCTTTGTTATTAGTCATGGCCGTTGTCACAGCAAATCCTATAATACTTTGTGAGGAGAGATCTCAGCGCAAAGCATTCTGGGATATATCTGCCTCTTCTGAGGTCTTTCTTCTTATACACTTTGTAGACACTTTTTCCCTTACAACCCTCGGCCGTTTTCAAAGAACCGCGGTGAGAAAGGTGAGCTTCAATTACTGAAACCGTAGATCACCACAGATTCAAAATGAACGTGAGCATCCGCAGAAAAAGATAACTAACGGGACGAGCATGTAGGACGGCCTTACGTAAAACAAATCACCAGAAAGGTTGACAATTAGGAGGACCACTTATTTAGATGATCCACCGGAAATAAAAGATCGTCCTCTATGCCTTTAATAGTGATGAGGTAAAAATAAACGTGTTCCGAAACATGCTGCCTTTTTCTGACCAAACTGATGTCTTGGAACCAATTTTATAAAACCTCAAGGCATGTTCGCATTTTTGCAAATGTAAAAAAGTATTTTTGACTTCATTATATGTTACATAGAGCAGTATAGTTATTTCCAGCTGAATTATATAGCTAAATGATTTTTAAAAAGCTGAATAACATTATGATGACAAGAAATTTCTATCGAAAGGTCACACATGGTTAAATGTTTCTGACCTTATAGGTTATTGAACAACTGAAGACCGCTGAACAGTGAGGGATTTCTTTAACATTGACAGAGGGATGTAGAAACAACACAACAAAGAATTTCACATAACAAAATAATTCAATCTTTCTATAAATTTTAGGAAAATAATCTAATTTTTAGTACTGAAATGTATCTTTCAAATACACAGTGATCCTAAACGTACCAACTGGATTAACTACAAATGTCTTGATAATAATGAAGAAACATGGAAACATCAGGGGACGATTTGAAAGCTTATGTGTCTCTCTGCCGTCCTCTGGTGGTTTACGAAATTATATAAATTTTCCATGGATGTGACTGAATACTAACTCTGCAACCCCACCTCCATCATGATGTTCAAAATTCTTAGAGTAAACTATTGCTGGAAGGACCTCCCTCAATCATAACATGTAAAATGCAATTCTACCTCGCTCAAAGAAAAAGATATGTAAATATCCTTTTTTTTAAAGAAAAAAAAACAACCTCTTCTAAATCTTGACTAGAATAAAACAGGAAAATTATTCAATAAGAAAAAAGGGTAATAGGTGTGTTTTTTCACTGAGTTCTAAAGCACCCTGTTCAAATAGCGTTTCTGGACTTAGAAAGCATAATAAATATAATTTAAAAATAATAATAATAATAATAATAATAATACATTTTATTTAATCAGTGCCTTTCTTGACACTCAAGGTCACTTTACAAATAATACAAAAGATAAATAAAAAGAGCGATGAAAATACAAATACAGATACAGGAACATAAAAAACAATCATGGATAGGGAAAAGAGCAGTGTATTCACAGATAAGCGAGCTGGAACAAAGGGGTTTCGAGTCTGGCTTTGAATAAGGGGATAGAGTCAATACTGCGGAGGTCAAGAGGAAATGAGTTCCAGAGCTGGGGAGCAGAGCGGCTGAATGCTATATACTGCATGCATCATTTAGGTAGTTAACCATATATTACTTCTTGAGCTCCTTGAGTTATTTACTGTCACAGGTAGGGGCTTCGTCTGGTGAGTAAGTTTTGGGGGCCAGTGTGAGGAGGTTCACCTTTTGTGAGGAGCTATAAATTCTTAGTTCAATGTGGTGGACTAACAATAACATGGCTGTAGTTAATGAGTCATAACATATGTAGTTTTATTTTGGTTATTTTAATGAAGATGCTAAAGAATAATCAAGTGACGCAGCATTGAAAATGCATATAAATGTGATTACTGAGGGTTTTAGTTTCCCTAAGGATGATTTTGATAAAATCCAAAGGAATGAATGACATTTCATTGTTTGTCATCCTCTGTTTTTTTCAGAGCAGCGATGCCATTAGTCAACATGGCGGAGGCTCGGCTTCGAAGGGCGGCTGAGGAGGAGGGGAGGGAGCCCCGGCCACCTCCACCGCCACCGTCTCACCGCTCCAACCACCAGTTTGCCAGCATGAAGAGCAAGTTCTTCAACGAGCTCACACACCTGCCAAGTGAGAGCGTGGGGAACAGAAACCCTTTTCATAGAGAATATGAGAAAAATCTGTAACTGTAAACGATAAAACTGTTCACCAAAAATCAATTTCATTTTATGTAAACTTGCCCTCTTTTTTTCCCTTCATCATCATTTTTTCCTTTTCATGTCATTTTCATTGATTTTTTGTGTCATATTTTCATTCTACCCTTTCTTATTTTCTCCTTATATGAACAATGTCTCCTGCTCTTCAAGATCATAATCTCAAGAGTAAGTCCTTCACGAGTCCCACTTGTCATGTTGGAAAAACACGCTTCAGAGAGATAAAAAAACAAAACTGCCCTGAAAGCTGGAATAAAATACAATCTGTTATAAAATGCAAGATTTAAAAATAAGAAACACGACTTAGAGCAGAAAACAAAGGGTTCAAAGCAGCATTGCATCATTTTTACCCAAGCATAAGCTTAATTTATGATATATTAAAAGATTTTTCAGGTCAGTATTCAATTCAATTCAGTTTATTTATATTGCGCCAATTAACAACAAAGGCATTTTAAAGAAACAATTCAACTAGATAAACAGTGGAGAGGAAAATGGATAGAAAGATCTATTCAGCTCTTGGTGTGTATTGATGCTCCATTTTTTAAGGCCCGGGGCTACTTTATGGGTACTGAGTCATACTGACCTATGAACTAGAGGAGTCGGTGTTCACCTGAACTTCATAGATAATAAACATATTTCTATCGTTTCTTTTCATTTCTAATTTGCTTTTAGATATTCTCATTATGAAATCCATATAAATCCTCAAATGTTCTAATTTATTGATATGATAAAATGCTTCATAAATGCTTCAAAATAAGAGCTTCAGCAGAAAATAAAATTTCAGATTTAGTCCACTTGTGAATTGTTCTGTTTTCAAAAGATGCTGAGGGCAACCCATGTTGTCCTTGATTGAGGGCCCCTTGGTGCCAATAGGCACCACGTTGGTGACCCCTGTTTTAGAGGGTCGGATGCATCACTAAATGGGTCATGTGACCCGGAGCGCCATTTAACAGCAGTATGAGCTACCCTTAACGGCCAGAGCTAAGCTAAAAGTTGGGAACAATACAGATCTGACTCTTGTCTGATCAGTCATCGTCCCAAAAAAGTAAAAAAAACAGTCTTCTAGACATTGTTTCCAAGTTTGAAGGTGCTTCGCTTCCCTTCCAGGAAGCTTTGGGAAGCGAAACGTCTTCAGACTTGAGGAATAAAGTCCAATGGACTGTTTTTTGTTTGTTTTGTTTTTTACTTTTTTGGAATGACTATGACCTAGATGACAGAGAATTTTCACCGGCATCATAATTTGCAAAAACAACATTGCTGCCCAAAGTGCTTCACAACCAACATATAAAGCGGCAAAAGCTCTGTCTCCTCTGGTTTTCATGCACGTTTTGGGCAAATCAAGGAGGTGCAGCTCAACTGAGTGAAGTACGCTGGAAGGGGCATGGATAGACGGGCGCTAAAAACAATCAAAAAGATCTTGAAGAGGATTCGGTGGCAGACAGGGAGCCAGTGCAGACAGGCAAGGACAGGTGTAATGTATAAAACGATAATTCAGTTCAGTTAATTTCTACAGCCCCAATTCACAACACAGGTCATCTCAGGGCATTTTACAGTTCACCAGATCATACAGTCAAATTGATTCAAAGTTTTCTAAGGAAAACCAGTTGATTGCATCGACTCATTGACTCAAATACAATCCCTCACACTAAGTATGCTTGTAGCGACAGTGGAGATGAAAAACTCCCTTTTAACAGGAAGAAACCTCCAGCATAACCAGGCTCAGTGTGAGCGGCCATCTGCCGAGGCCGACTGGGGTTCAAGGAGACAGAAGCAGACATACAGAAAGCAGCTGTAAAAGCCGGCCCCGTCCAGGAAACACGTGACCTCATTAGTCCTGGTCCAAACTGGTCTGCTCTCAGAATCCAAAACACGGAGTGTTTAACGTTTGTCACAGTGCAGTGATGCCAAATGATTTCAGGGGCACCAATCCTGGAAGTTACAGGTCTATTGCGCTGCTAGTGGCTAAAATTACCCAGTGTTGCTTTAACTTACATGTAAAAAGTTTGGTGAAACAAAACAAACAAGTATCACCCCAATTTAAATTGAACAGGCTGCAAAACCTACTAGTTTTCAGACAATGGTATGAAGAAAATTCAAATAGAAGTTATAATTGAGCTTTAGGTTGGTTCCATGACAGGATTAGTTAAGCTACTGAGGAACAAAAAATTAAATACAGGCCTTTGTGCACCGATAAAGTGCTTTGTTGTTAGTGTGAAACGGTTGGTTTACACCTGGAAGGAACCAGTTTACAGAATTGGCAGGGACCTAAATAAAGCCAGTTTCATTACAAATGGTAAAACATTGTGACTAGTTACTACTGGTTTAACAATAAAATGATCCATATCGTAAGCAAAATTTAATTAAACTAATGCAACATTTGAAATATCATTTTTTACAGCACAATCAGCTGTTCACACTACAGCTGGAGGTTTAGATGTTAGTGATTGTTTTAGATTGGTATAACAACAACAATATAAAATCGCATCATATCGATCAAAGACTTGGCAATTAAATTGAATCCTTATGGATGAAGACACAAGAGCCGACATTTTTATATTGGGAAATATGGTATCATGATAAAGTTGATCATTTCCACCCCAACCATTCACACCCCATTGGTCAGTATCCCTAGTTTTGTCTGGATGGACCATCAGTTACCCTCTCCTTTCCCAATTTTATACTCATGTGCTGTGATTAGGACTGGGGACTTAATTTAATAAAGTAATTTTAGTCACATCGCATTAACCAATGTAATCACCATAATAACTTTTCACTCTAGCACCTAATTCCTCTTACATCTTCTACTAAAAATGGATTTCATGGCTAACAGAGAGGAAGAGAGAAATGCATCCACCACCAAACCTTCTGCTGCTTCTTGTTCATGCAAAGGAAAATCTAAATAGATTTGCAATCACAACTTTGGTTAAAAGGAAAAAAAGCAGTTTTGATTTTTGGCAAAATAGTTCATCCCTAGTTGATATTATCCTTTCCTGTCTTTGTTTTATAATAGTAATTAACCACTAAATACAAATTGAGTCAAATAATAGGGTATTTGTTTATTTTCCTAAGCAGATACATATTTTCATAAATGCTGGAGATTCCTGATCCCAGGTCATCATTTAGTACCTCTGCAATGTGGATGTTTTTTTTCTGTCAGGTATACAAGGTATACAGAAATTAAACTTTAAAAAATATTTCCATATTTTCATTTATTGGATTTAATTATTTGAATTTCATTCATTTTAAATTGTGTTTCACAGATCATATACTCCACTTTAAAAGGCAATACAGAACTGCTTCTTCTCTCCTTTCTCCAGAAAGAAGCCTGGCCGGGAAGTTAAGAAAGCCTAATCTGTAAAACGCAAAATTAAAATCTTAAAAACATGAATCGAAAACAATCTAATAAAAGGAAATAAAAATGAAAAAAATCTTTTGAAATATATTTGAAAAATGAATAAATGGAATAGAAAATATAAATATGTAAAAGGTATATAAATTGTGAAAAAAATTAATCTTAAAAAACAAAATCATATATAACAGCTGAGTTACTCTGAAAACCTTTTTCTTAATGAAAATATTTCGTTTAATTGCTTAATTGTTTATTTCTCGTTTATTTTTACTCAGGTTTTAAATTTACATTTACAAAACTTGCTCTTTGCTGGCAACCATCTTTGAAAAATATTCACTCCATACAGTGTAATATAGATTTTATTATTGTGATAAAAATGAGAATTTCCCTTAACATCTATTTCATGTCTTTTTACAATTTAAAATTGAATACACCATTCATCTGATATTAAAGGTTTTTGCCTAAAGGTATGAAATGGAAGTTTTAAGCTAAGATGATCACTGTTCTATCTAATAAATAGCACAAAAAACTCAAATCTGACATGTATATCCATCTTTTTGGCTCTGATTTCAGTTTCTCACTGCTGCCTTTAACCCTTCTTCTCCTTTCACAGTGCCCATGTGGGCTGTTGGTGCCATCGTCGTTGTGGTCCTTGCCCTTATCGGCTGCCTTGTTTTCTGCATCTATAAGAAATGCTTCAATAAGGGAAAGAAGCAGAAGAAATCCAGAGAGAGGAAAGGAGGAGGAGGGAGGGGTCGCAGAAAGAAGGATAAGGACGGAGAGGACGGGGAGGAGAAAAAGGTGATTAAATTGATACGTAATTTGTGTTGCTGAATAAAGCTGAAAAGCTTGTCACATGATGGCGCCTGGCAGCAGCAACCAGTTCCATATCTCATCAATTCCACGGAATATGCCATTTAAGAAATTTAAATGTCATGAGAGCTGTACAAAAACTAAACTTTGTTTTGTATAAACAGAGTGTATACAAAATGACGATAAATGTTTTCTAAATATAAGACTAGAATTGTCTAAGCTTCAGCCCTGTGACTCCCAGTCCTACTTATTTGATAAATGAAATCTGAGACCTCTACATCCTCAGCATAATATTTTTTAAGGGAGGAGAGAATAAAAGAGCAGCATAGTATCAGCATAGTATCAAAGGGGGTCATAGAGTTTCCATTGCCACAGATGAATAACGATAGTTCAGTGGTTGAAATGGACGTACAGAGAAGTTTAAAACCCATCGACGCCTCCTTTCTCTGCAAATCTCACAATTCTAAACTAAGCACAATTCTAAATAAATTCAAACGAAGTTGAAATAAAATCGGGCTTGACTTCTGGGCCACTGACTGGACCGGACCTCAGCATAGAGCCATGAGCCGCAAATATGCCATTTTCAGCCCAACCAATGTTACACACCTTATTCTGAGACCTTAAGGACCAGCACCAAATACACTATAGAATCATTCTATGATACCCTTAAGTATAATTTTTTTTTTTTATTGAACTTTTTTGCAAAGCAGGAAAACATTAAAAGTTAAAAACTGTACATAGGAGAAGGATATACACATATATATATATACCGGTATATATCTAAAACAAAATAATAATAATTAAATAAATAATTAAATAAATAAATAAATAAATAAATAAATAAATAAATAAATAAATAAATAAATAAATAAATAAATAAATAAATAAATAAATAAATAAATAAAGGGAAAGGCCTCCATTGGAATAATACTTATCACAGTTCGTGTCCACTGGTTTATAGAAGGAACTTTATTAGAAATCCACAACGCCATAATACACTTTCGAGCACAGTGTAACAAAATATGTAGAAGCTCTTTGTTACGAAAGTTATCTTACCCTTAAGTATAATTGTGTATCCATGAACACCTGGATTCAAATACCTGTATACCAACATGCTTGTGTATATAATCCCGCAATGCATGTTAAGTTAAACTTTGACTGAAGATTTACTAGCAGGCTGTGATATCTAAAACAATAACTCTAACTCTAACACTGCGGAGACTTATTTAGTACAATAATTAAAAATATATTTAAAGAACTTGAGGTGCCCTTTATTTGAACATTTCAAACAAGATGATTAGCCAAAACTGTGTTTTAACTTTTAAAACACAGTGATTAGATGTTATGCAATTGAATCAAGACGGAGTTGTTTGTGTTTCTTCTTCTTTTAAAGACAAATCTTCTTATTCCATTTGCAAATTGTCTTACTTATCTGCTCAAACAAAGGGAAATACGCTTATTGTATTGTTTTATATATTAAAATAGTTATAAATGTTTAAGCACTTGGAATGAACATTTCTCTTTTGGCAATAGACACAGAAGTCCAACGTTTTGCCTTTATGTCAGAGGTCTTCAACAGGGGGTCTGTGACCCCTAGGGGGTCCCCAGAGGTACTGCATGGGGATCGTGAAAGTTTTGGTTGATTAATTAATTGATTAATGCAATTTTTCCACTAATTAAAATGTCTTTAAAACCACATTAACATAAATTCAACACACTGTAGTGAACAGATAAGTGGAGGTAGAAGATGTCTTTCAGTCATCAATGCCAGTGGCGGTTCTAGACCAAATGTAACAGGGGGCCAGCTTGGTTTTCCTGGGGGCACAGAAAAGCATGAAATAAAAAACAGGGCAAGGGATTCAAATATATTAAGGTTTAATATATTATAATATATAATAATATATTAGGTTTAATTAAAATTATATTTCTTATTGGGTCAATATACCTTCAAAATTTTTTATTTTATATATTTTTGACTTAATTTAAGTTAAAATTACAGTTTTCTATAAAATCTGAAATAGATCAAAAAAACTGATGCATTCAGCTTTAAACATTAGAGCAATTTCTATTGAAAAAAGAAAACTGGGATCCAATCTCAATATGGATCTTTCAAGCTGGGCACCGTTTCATTCACAACACCTGTCCCATCAACCAGGAATCAGAATCAGAAATACTCTAACAATCCCACGGAGAAATGACTTTCATTACATTACTCCATCTGTATTAGAGTGACTATAGGACCACTTTGATATAACACAATTTCATAAATATATATTTAGGGGGTCCCCACTCCATCTCACCATCAGTTTGGGGGTCCTTGGCCTGGAAAACGTTGAAAACCCCTGCTTTATGTCAACTATGATACAGACGTTACAAAAAGTCTTCATCATAACATTAGACTAAGAAATAACACTTTACCCTGCTGCAGATGACGATTTTGCAAATGTAGACCCCACCCCCCGAGAAAAAAAAAAAAAAACATTTTTTTATCACTGTTCTTATTATAGTAAAATGCTTATGTTGAATACTGCTGATAAATCCCAAAAACCGGTTTGCTGAGATGGCTGGTTTTATTTAATTACAGAACGGTGGAGAAAGTGCAAAAAAAAAAACAACAGAAAAAAAACTGCGAATTTGAAAAATTTAGATACAAGGAACATTACCCAAATAAAATGTTACTTGAAAAAAGGAGAATCAATGTAACTTTAGAGAAAGGTTTTTTTTTTTTTTTCCGAGCAGAAGAAAATCGCTCTGCTCCATCAAATAAAGAGGAAGAAGAGATATTTTTTCTAAAACTTGTTATATTTTCAAGCAGTACCTGTAAAAAATACAATGCAGCACAAAAACAGAACAATGCAAACCAGTTTATTTATATAACACTAATTTATCAGACAAAAACCTCATCCTCCTGGAATCAGTTAATTTGAAATATAAAGATTTCATTTGATTCTTCGAGACTAATTAATTCCCAAGTCTGTGGATATATATATATATATATATATATATATAAATATCCAACTGTATATATATATATATATATAACTGTAACTGGAGCGTGTAACGAAAGCAATTTCCCTCTGGGATTATTAAAGTATTTCTGATTCTGATTCTGATAAAATCATAAGAATAAAGTCCTAAAATTACGAGAAAAAAGTTGTAAATTTATGAAAATGAAGTCCTAAAATTAAGAGAATAAAGTCCTAAAATTACGAGAATAACATCGTAAATTTATGAGAATGAAGTTGTAAAATTAAGAGAATAAAATTACAAGAAACAAGTTGTATTTTATGACAACTCTTCCACGAAGCAGTACGAAGCAGTAAGAAGGGCGGTAGGTCAAAGGGTTGCTTTTTTTCTGAAACGGGTTGTTGTACGATGACTTAATTCTCGTAATATAACATCTTTATTCTCTTAATGTCATGACATTAGTCTCTAAATAAAAAAAATTAAAAAATGTTTAGCTTGGCCCTAATACCTGACTGAATTTGTTTCAAACAAAACATAATAATGTCACGGATAGATGAGCTTCTTTTCTTCTGTTTACTAGAAACAACCTTTTCAGCACATTAAAATGAGGATAGTATCTATCCTTGTCATCATGTAAGGCAGTATACAGGTAATCTTGGAAATATTTTTCTCGAGGTTTCCCAAGCTGTTTGCTTTGTTTATAGTTTGGCAGACAGTGATAGCAGCAACGGGACAATCACTGATCCAAGTTGAGACTTTATCATAGAAAACTGAGCTCTGACGAGACATAACAGCCTCAGCCGAGAAATGTCGGGGAGATTGAAAGATGACTGTTGTACCAGCATGAAAGAAAAAATGGAGAAAGTTATGCTCTTCGACGTAGAGCAGGTGTCTGCAACCTTTCAAATCCAAAGAGCCATTTTAGTCCGAGCTCAGCTAAATAAGTCGTTTAGAGCCACAAATATAAAAAAAACATTGAATAAAAAAGCATATTATTTTTGTTAAATATCTGCTATAGAAAATCTGTTGCCATTTTAGTAAAAAACAAAGAGGTTATTTGTATCTTTAGTTTTTAACACTTTAATCAATATCAGTGTGATATTTTTGTTCCCGGAACAACACATTTATACAATCAGAAACATCCAGTGTGCAGAAAAACTTATAACAAATTGACAGAAATGTCTGATGTATCACAAAAGACATAAATAACTTATCTAATTTAGGTTATTCAACGTCTTTGTTGTTTTCTTTGTAAAAATGTTTGATAATAATTAGTTTTAATAAGATTTTTTTTTTACATTTTTTTCATGGTTTGGGCTTCAAATGATTGAAATACAATTACTTGTAATGATTTTGTTTTATTTATAATTTTATGTAAAAATTCTTTCTAAAGCTAATGACAAGAAACGGAAATCTAAAAACATATTTCTGGTTCCTTAATATTATTCTGTTGTGAAAGTGAACCTGAAATGTTTAGAAATTGTATTTTTATTATAGTATATTCAAAACCCTTTAGTTGTTCTACCTGTTTTTTAGCCACTTAAGAGCCAGAAGGTCCAAAGAGCCTCTTGCAGCTCTGGAATCACAGGCTGCAGATCCTTGACTTAGAGATGCTTCTAATCACATATGTGCTTAGATTGTCTTCAATCATTTAATTGCAATTAAGTTTCAATTCAGTTCTGTTTATTTATATAAAAACAAGTCATAACACGTCATCTCAAAGGATTTTATAGAGACAATTCAACCAGATCATACAGTCAGATCGGTTCAACGTTTTCCATCTAAGAAAAACCAGCTGTTTGCATCAACTCGTTGACTCAAAATCAATCTCTAACGCAGAGCATGAGTTGTATGTTGGAAATTTTCAAGGCTGTCCACCCCTCATCCCAAGTTCCTTTAAGGATGCCAGAGATGCTTTGATATAAAATGCATGCATTTATATTTAGGTCATCCCTGTTTTTGTTGGGAAAAAAATGCAAAATGAGATTATTCCACTAGAAACATCGAAAAACAGACAAAACAAAATAAAGTCAGGACATTCATACACGCACACTCACAGCAAAACAGACTGGGAAGGGAAATATCACACCCTGGGGTTGGACTCCCGCCTGGGTACACAGCACCTGACAAAAAAAAGCAAAACAATAATTACAAGCACAAACCACACAGTTACAAGAAAAACAAATTAAAAACGTAATTATAAAACAATCCAAACTACTGAGGATCCTTTTAACCACACTTGGCAGGCACGCACATGCAACCCAAGATGTGATGACTCAAAAGCTGCTGCCTTTGAAAAGAGGCAGCAGCTTGATTTAACTCAGAATTCAATCAGATCCAAGCCACACGCTAGAGACTGACATTTTTTCGGGAATCCCACGGGTCACGGGATTCCCGCGGGATTCCCGTGGGATAGGAGTCAGTATTAGTAACGATGACGTGATTGGGACGATACAGGATTAAACATTAACAGGAGCAGACGGGAGCGGGAGCAAACCAATAGTAACTAAAAAAATAAAATAAAATAGAAAGAAAAAAAATCCAGTACTGGCGCCGCCATTTTGTAGTTTTTTTCCTTGAAGCCTACACTATAATGCGAGTCAAAAAAACTACACAACCCAAAAACCAACAGTTTTGGGTCGAGTTTTTCACCCGCGCTCAAAAACAACAAGAATGGGAGTGGTGCAGGAGCGGGAGTCCTACTGATTGGGAGCAAGATGGGAGTGGGAGTAATTTCACCAGGAGTGGGACGGGACAGGAGTTTAAATCCACTACCGTGTCAGTCTCTACTACACGCAAACAGACCAGAGGAGATGTCACCTAGCCAGACAAAAGGGGTTCGGCACTGCCCATCAATCAAGATGGTTGGCACAGTAACAGTCCCATACAGTTACCATTAAACAGGAAGAAACCTCCAGCAGAACCAGTGGGAGTGGCCTTCTGCTGAGACTGACTGGGGTTTAAGTAGAGGGAAGCAGATATAAGTGGTGTTGTACCGATGCCATTTTTTGGCCCTGATACCGATACCCGATACCGGGCTTTGCAGTATCGGCCGATACTGATACCTTGCCGATACCATCTGTTTGAAATTGATGTGTGTGTGTATATGAAGAACTGCATACTACGTGGATGTGAAATAATTGCCATCATGGCTTTGTCAAGCTGCTGCCTACCTTTGTGAAGGAGGAAAAAGACTAAGACAAAGTGAATCCAGTAGAACTTTTTATTGACTACGTAGAATGGGTGACAATAGTTGAATTTTGACTCTCAAAATGGTATCAATGCCCTCTTTGTCGGTAGTCGCCAATACCAATACCACAATTATAGTGCAGTATCGGGGCCTCGTCCGATACTGGTATCAGTATCGGTGCAACACTAGACATAAGCCCCATTTACACTTCCCTTTTTAAACCGTGCCGAGAACGGACTAAACATGTTAACTAAGATAACTGATAAGTGTAAATGGCACACACAACTGAACCTGACTGTGCCAGACACGACTGAAAAACCTTAAACTGGTACTAGTTCATCAGTAGGTCTCAGTGTGGTTCAGTTCTGGCTCGGTTCTCAGATAGCAAAGAGCGCATGAGCAGACCGGGTCATCTCCTTACAGTCAGTCTCCGTAATAATAAAATTTCAGATTGATTAGTCTGATTAGACTATCGTTCCATAAAAATTCAAAAAATATCCACTGGACTTGGTTTTCACTTGGTTATGACTTGGTTAGAATATCGTGTGTCGTATCCACTTCTCCAAAGCCGACTCTGTCAAATAAATTCCCTAAAGGCGCCTTCTTTCTGACTTTCTGCAAAATACCGAAATATCGCAACGATAACAAAACATAACAAAACATAACTTCCTGAAAGTTAGGAACGCCGCCATGTTGGCTTGCTTGATTACCTCAAGAGAGTGGTAATACCATAGATCGTCACTAGGAGGCAAGGAACCGCGCTAGTGTGATGTGTAAATGGTTGTAAGGAACCAAGCTTGCCACTTTTAACTGATCCAAGCTCGGCATAGATCGGTTTTCAGAGGGTTCACTTGCTCCACAGGCGGCCCCGTCCCCGCCAATTACAGTCATTGAAAGATTTACCACAACCACCTAAAAACAGTAATACTCCTTATGTTCCTTTTCTGTTTATGTTGCTTTTCTAAGGTGTTCAGGTAATCAAAGGATTGCAGAAACAAAGTGTGAGTTTAAAAACCTCAACAGTTTTCTGCCATGTCATTTCATTTCAGGATGGAGATGAAGAGAAAGAAGAGGAGAAGGAGAGTTTTGGCAAACTGGAATACACGTTGGATTATAATTTTACTGATAATCAGGTATGTAATACTCCCACACTGATACCACATTTGGGTCTCCATTAATGTCAGTTCACCAGGTCCATCTTTTCCGAAACTTTGGCGGAAAACCTTTTTTGGAGGTACCTTGCATCAAAAATTTAAAGATGCTTCAGTTGTAAATACGTCCAGGCAGTAAGTAAACCACAAAAGTATAAAGTATTGTTAGTTTTTCAAAGATGCCGATATAATTGGTAAAGGGGCAAGTTGACCCAGAGGTTGTTAGCACTTAGTGTGGTAGAATCACCAATGTGGTAGAATTTTGCCAATTGGATTTTTGACTTTCTGTCTGGTCATTTATGTCAGGGTCAAACTAAACATCAGTTGGGTGCTGCAGCCACCCAGAGTCTCAATGCAAAACAAGCATTTTGATTCAAGGCACAGGGTGCATCTGAAAACTGCTGTACTAGATGAAAGCTTTAAATATATAATCAGAGCAGAAGTTAGGGAAATCACCCATTACTGTTTTCCTACTTGCTTCCCCTTGTCTAAATGACACAGCTTAACCAAATGTAGGTAAAGGAAGAGAATGTCAGTGTATAAATACATCAATCACAGAAGAGAACGGCAGTAATTTGAACATGTCCAAAACAACTTCTTCTGAAGCTTTTTTAAGTCTTATACTTTGTTTGGTAGAGAATTAGCCCAGGATTAAACCTGAAATCTGATGGTTTTGTTGCACCCTTAAAAAAAAAAACTAAAAAAGACAAATAGATTTCCGCTTGTGTGCAACTTTATATATGTATACAGTATATACTATAAAAAAAAATTTTTTTAACATATACACAGATCATGAACTTTCTTTTTCCAATCATGCATCGTGTCCTCTTAAAGGGGTATTATCATGACAGAAATGTATGAAATACAATTAAAAAATAAAAAGAAAGTAGTTTGAGCACATATTTTGTCATAAAACAAATTAATTGTACTATATCAATAATAAATCAAATAAACGTTTTCCCCATAAGATAATTATGCCTATCAATTTTACCTTTATCACGTTCTTCACTATTCTATTTCTAGAGTTATGTTTTCTTGTTAGAACTACGCTGCATAGCATAGGCTATGCAAAGTTTGGGCTGCAAAATTAATCAATAAAGTTGCCGCAAAACAGAACTAGGACTAGCAAGCAAAACACACCGATAAACGCACAAAACACATGCAAAGCAAAAAATACCTAGAAATTACTACGAATTACAATCTATAGACCAGACCCTTAGCAAAAACATTAACAGAATAAGCGCCAAGAGAATATTTAAATCGATAAATAAAATGTAAGTTTTCTTTGGATTTAAAAAAGCAAAACAAAACACTAGAGCTTCCCATTTATGTCTTTACTTTTTTATGTCTGTGCTAAGGGTCAGGTCTACGTGGCGTGGCGACTTTCTGCCCTCAGTGGTCAATAGAGCTTCTAGTTTTCAGCCTTTTTTTAACTCTCAACTGTTTTTTTTACTTCCAGCATTTTTCTTTTGCATGTGTTTTATGTATTTGTATCTTTTTTGTTTGTAGCAGCTTTTGTATTTGTTGTGTGTTTTGCACTTTGCTACTCTATTTTCTCTTTAGCATTATTTTTCCTGTGTTTTTTTTTTGCATCAGTCTAATTTTTATTTTTGCCCTACTTTTATGATTTCCTGCATATTTATGCATTTGCAGAGCATGTGCACCACTCATTTTCACATATTGTATATGTCTGTGTTGGATTGATGAATGTACGTTTTTCATTGCTGAATGTAATATTTTAACTCTTTTTCCTGGATTCATTGTATTCTCCTCCAGTTGATAGTTGGAATCCTTCAAGCTCAGGACCTCCCAGCTATGGACATGGGTGGAACCTCCGACCCTTACGTTAAAGTCTACATGCTCCCAGACAAGAAAAAGAAGTTTGAGACCAAAGTTCAACGCAAGAACCTCTGTCCTGTCTTTAATGAGACGTTTACCTTTAAGGTATCTGTACTTATACAATACAAAAGTACAGTGCCATTTTTTTATCTAAATTATTGCTTTTAACACTCTGTCTCCTCAGATCCCCTACAGCGAGCTGGGTGGTCAAACTCTGGTGTTGCAAGTTTTCGATTTTGACCGCTTTGGAAAGCATGATGTAATTGGTGAAATTAAGATCCCAATGAACAGCATAGACCTTGGACAACCAATACATGAATGGAAAGATCTAGTTGGTGGAGAAAAAGAAGAAGTAAACTTTATTTGTTCCCCAAGAAAAAAAAAACTTTTATTTCCTTTATTTAGACAATAACAAAAACATTGTATATGTTGTGTTCCCAGCAAGAGAAGTTAGGTGATATCTGCATTTCCCTTCGCTATGTCCCAACGGCTGGTAAACTAACGGTTAACATTATGGAAGCAAAGAACCTGAAAAAAATGGATGTCGGAGGACTGTCAGGTAACATTTCTTTTTTGCATACAGACAGGCTAGTGATCCGCTAGTGTTAGTAGTCCATGTTGACCTGTGTCTTTCCCTCTCAGATCCCTTCGTCAAGGTGGTTCTTCAACACAACGGCAAGAGACTCAAGAAAAAGAAGACATCGGTGAAGCAGAACACTCTTAATCCTTACTTCAACGAGAGCTTTAGCTTTGAGATTCCCTTCTCTCAAATTCAGGTTTGTATATTTTCCAGTTTAAAGGAAAAATCCGGTCAGCGAGGAATAATAAATGTATCATTATTTATACTTAAAATTAATATGTTTGCGGTGACTTGATTATTTTATCGTTTATCAGTAAAAAAATAAAAATAATAATTTTCTTCACGATCACTGAGTCTGGGAGCGGCCATTTTTGCCTAAATATAGCAACACCTAACTCCTGACATCGTCCAGCAGTGACATCAAAAAGTAAATACTTTTTTACATAAAAACGGGATCATATCAGATATAAGCCTGCAGTTTTGATCTTTGACCTGCTAAGATTCAAAGGTCAACATTTTCTTCAGTCTGATGTGAAGGAGAGGTTAATGGTTTTCACAAAAGCGAGACAGAAAAAATAGAAAAACAGAAAAACTGCAATTTAGCAATTTTAGATGTTATAAAAAATTGGTCACCTTGAGATCGAAAACATTCTCAAAGACTGTGTTATTTAGAGATTGCTGCTGTTTAAATGTAATATGGGATCAAAATAGGAAGAACTAAGCAAGTTGTTAAACGCATGTACCTTTAACCCTATCTTGTCTCCACAAACAGAAAATCCAGGTGCTGATCACGGTGTACGACTACGACAAACTGGGCAGCAACGATCCCATCGGGAAGTGCTGGATCGGCTATGGTGCATCAGGCGTCGGGTTGCGTCACTGGTCAGACATGCTGGCCAATCCCAGACGTCCTGTGGCCCAGTGGCACACACTGCTGCCCGAGGAAGAGGTGGATGCTGCCCTGAAAGCTCCCATCCGTTAACATGACCCCCCCTTACTCATACAATTTATGGTTTGCATAAGAAGTCTTTATAGAGTCACTTTGCAGGAACAGTTGTTTTATTTGTAATATTTTATTTTGCCATTTCTAATACTTTAATGTTGCATCCCTTTGTATAAATCTGTAACTTTTTTTTTCTACATCACAGCAGATAAGCATATGTGTTGGCATATTAGTGAAGGAATATATGCGATATACATAACCAAAAAAAGGTTCTTTTGGAAGTAATAATGAAATTACGCGGCTCCCTCCTGATATTTTTGTTTCCAGTTTCATGTGAGTGAGTTGTGCCATGCTGCTATTTGGTCTGCAAACTTCAGAACACAGTAATATGTATTATATCCAATGAAAGTGAAATAAGAGATGAGAGATTTACTGATATCAACCTGAAAAAAAAAACTACATTTCCTACAACTCAATAACATTTTAACCATTTATATAAGGATTTATATAAGGATGAGGCAACAAACAAGCAACAATATATAAAACATCGCTTTTGTTTTGAGATTTTATAGATATTTCTTTCTTGTTTTTACATCTGTTCTTTTGTGGTTGCAATTGCTAACATATCATTCTGATTCTAAAAGTCTTTTAGAAAATAACTCAAACGTCATGTAAAAAGGTTGTTGCTCACTTTAAACCAACCTTAAAAGGATTGGTAGGAAATGTTGAAGCATGGTCCTGCTGTAAGGCTAATAGCTTAGCCACGGCTGGTTGCTAAAGCTAAGGGTTAGCCACAGACTAGTCAAAACTGAGGCCTACTTCTTCATGGTAGTTAATGCTAATGCTTTTTTATAATACGCTGTCACTTAGTGTCAGAATAATAAGATTCAGATCGCAGAAAAACTACGTAATAACGGTACTAAAAATACTTATTTCTATACTTAAAAGATAAAAGTGTGCTAACCTACATTGTATAGAAAATATTGAAGACTTTTCTGGAAGAAATGGATACGTTTTACATTCTCTCTATTGTATTGCATGATAATTATCAGACATGCTCAGCAAAAACGAGTGTATTTAAGTGTATTGCTTTTTTTCGTTTTCAGAATATGCAATATTTACGCTAATAAAAATATATTCAAAAGGAACCTCCGCCGGAAAAAGATACAAAAATAAAAAAGTAAGACAAAGTATCGTCTATCCGGAAGTTATTTTGTTCGGACGGATCTGGTAGTGACACTTAGGCTATTACATGTCGCAACATTGTTTTTTTTAGCCACTAGGGGAGCTAGACTGATAACTCTTAAGTTAATTTCCCCTGAAGGCCACCGGCATCATTGCACTGTCACCAAATGAAACAACCCATCTCCTTGTTCTGATAGTAGACCACTTTGGACTAGCAGATTGAGAAGTGAACTTGATCCAAATACTTTTAACTATAGTTTCTTGCTCCTGTTCCTATCTCGTATATATTCACCTTTTGTCGGATCAACAGCAGAGTAAAAACCTTGCCTAGTTTTCCTTCATCCTGTTCACTTAACCAGGTGATTAGCCCCTAGTTTGTGTTTTGGAGCCGAACATGCAAATGATTGGAACTAATCTCTGTTCAGGCTTTTTTATTTTCTGGGCCTGGATTATAGAGCACTGGCAGTAAGAACACTATACTGGTTAGTAATGGAGCTCCAAACTGCTGTGGTGAATACAGACAGCCTTGAGCCTCGTGGATGTCATTAATGTGACTGACACACACGTGAATGAAGCTGGTCAAATTTCTAATAAAGCCTTCTGGAAAGAACTACAAATAGCATTAATTAAATTACCATGTGTCAAGCAGAGCACATGTAAAAAAATTATGTATTTTCGTTAAACTAGGCTGTGTCGATATGTGCTATCATGCAAAAGATTGTGGGCAAACGGGTTTTAGAGATTTTCCTGCTCTAGGTCAGCTGATTATGATGATCGCAGTTGAGCAAAAGCCTGTTAATCAGTTTTCAATTAAAACCAGTTTTCAATTAAAACCAGCTGAGCAAGGAAACCTCTAAAACCTGCAGGACAGCGGCCCCCGAGGACCGACTTTGGGGATGTTTGCTCTAAAGTTTCACTAGAGAGTTTCTAAGAGGAGAATCCTGCATGGAGCATTTATGCACACAAAGTGTTGTATATTATCCTGAAAAATCATTTGATATGTCCAAACTAATACTTAGATCAGAAGTTATGTTGTGTTTCTTTAAAAAGAAGCATCTGAAAATGTGGAGGGTGGACGTGTTGGACCAAAATGAACATTTCTCATTTAACAGTCATCTGCTTCTGTTTTAGTGATATCCCAAATGCGAGGTTGGTGATTATTAGAAAGTTTATAGAGAGTTTTTACCTGCATCAATGTTATTTTCGTCTCTTAAAGCTTTTAGCTTTCAGCTTCCAAGACCATCTTAGCTGGATTTAAAAACAAAATAAAGATGGTAAGAGAGTCAGTTACTGCAGGCAAGACATTAATGTTACTTCCAAATTCATCAGCTCTCTCTTTAGTGTTTGATTAAGTTTAAGTTCATATGCTTCTAATGTTTCATCTTCCTTAAAAGCTTCTGTTTTTTTTTCCCTTTAACCTACTGTATTGGATCTAATGTTGCTTGTTTAGTTCTGCTTACTGTGACCTGTTGTTTGTTCTGTGTTTGACAGAAGCCAGTGGTTGTATTTTGCAAATGTGTTATTCTTTTTTTTAAATGATAACATCTGTATGGTTTAACTTTCTATTAACCATTATATTATGTTAAAGGCACACTATGCAACATTTTTCAGTTAATTAATGTGTTCCATAACGTTTTGGATGATTAAATGAGTCATTTCAGGTTGAACAAAGGTATTCTCGGCCGCCCTGGTGGTCTGTGGGGGAAATACTGCACTTGCAATTGCAGGAGCACCGACCCGCAGCCACAGGCTCAGAAGTCTCGTGAGAGTCAGTCTTGCTTTACGGCCGAGAACTGCTACACCCCCCAGTTAAAAGCATTCTCGTTGCTAGCACAGTGGCGATCCTTGTGCAGTTATGCTGCGTTCACGCAGCAAAAGCAGCAAAATCGTGTCTGCTGCTTCATTTTTGCTGCTTGAACCAGTTAGTTCTGACGCGCAGCTGAAGCCAGCTTTGCTGCTCTGGCTGCGCGGTGCAAAAGTGTGTCTGACGCGCGTTGGGCGGAGCTTCACTTTCCTTTCTCTGCCTTGCAGCTATATTTGCTGTGATCAGTGGGAATAAAGTAGTTTTAATATGTGTTTAAATGAGAAAATACACCTGAAAACGTAATCAGTGCCGTCAGTTCATTCAGATTATTATCCTGCCTTCAATATTTTTTCTGTCGGAGCCGCTCAGACCCCCACATACCAGCAGTGCGCCGACAGAAGGAACCCCTTCATCAGCAGCCTCTGGCCAGGTCAGGTCCTCGCGGTTCACCGCGGCAGCTGGTAGGTGTTTTTCATCTAAATAATCCAAACTGCATATTCTGCCGGCAGATTTCTGCATTTTAAGTTAATTTAGGCGTCAATAAACTGTTTAAGAGGAGTGATCATAGCCTCTGATCATCAGCGCTGTGTCTCTCTCCCTGCTTCAGCTGCTCAGACGCGCTGGGCCTGCTGCTCCTTTGCTGCGCCTTGACGCGCGTCAACCATTGACTTTGCATGTAAACTCGCTGCTTCTGTCGCGCCAGCTGCGTCCAGTGTCAACGCAGCATTAGTCATTCGTTGCGTTCGCCTGTCTGCTAAGCTCAAAACAACCGCGCCTGGCTTGACGGAGAAACCAGGAGAACAGCTGTGCATATTTACGACAGTGCACTTTTACTTTCGCCCTCTGGGGGGAGTCTCGCTGGAAAATCAACACCGGTTGCATAGTGTACCTTTAAGGGTCAATTTGACCCATTTCAGTTTTTGTGTTGATCAAAGTACTGGTTATCCTTTTTTCTTCTTCATGAAATTTGGTAACTTTTCCTCATCTGGGGTCATGAACATGTATGTAAAATCTGGCCACTCTGATGTGTAGTGGAGTGTCTGTGCAGAGTATGTATACAAATATGATGTTATGGGTCATTTTGACCCGGACACTTCAATGTGGGTAAGTAGCCATTCAGGTAAATAAAAATGGCTCTTTGATGTACATTACTCTTTTCATTTGCCTCTGAGACCCAGTCCCAGGTGTGGTAAGGGAGGGAACTTTCTTACACTAGTTCTTGTCACTGCTCTCACGTCATCTATATGAAAAAACTCACCAAAAACTTAGCTCCTGAAGGATTACAGCTGAGTAGTATTTTTCACAAATTTTGAACTTGGATAGTGATGTAGAGCAAGAGGTTTCTAAGGCAGAGGATATTTCAGAATCAGAAGACAAAGTTATTGTTGACCCACATGATCAATTCTCCTACTATGAGATGGATTCAGAGGAAGAGTCTTCTATTATCCCCCGAAAAGATGAAAGCCCAGGAATGAGGCAATCATCTTCTGCAAGAGTGACAACATCACAACACCAGAGTTGATGCAGACTATCATCAGCTAATTTTCTAAAAATTCCTGGTCCTACCAGATTTGCAATCACATGAATTGACGAGATTCAGTCAGCATTGCTCAGAATGTCCATATCATAATATGGGCAACCTGAGGTGCAAAATCCAGCTATGCATGATATATGCAAGTATACTGTATACTGGAAAGCTATCTGGAGGAAAAGCTTAGAAGAATCAGGGAATGTGTTTCATGCTGGAGATGAATGAAGGGCTGCAAGTCATAACATCACTTGTGACAATCTCTATGTCCTACCTGTGTGGAGAAGAACTTCAGAAAAGAAAGCTGACCACGTTGGGAACAGAAGGTTCTTATCATGAATATAATGCAAGCTGATATATCTCTGAGAACAAGAAAGGACTTGAAGGCACAAATGATCCTGGACTATAACTTAACCAGAGGAGTAGTTGACAATCTGGACAAAGTCACAGCAATATACAGCTGCCAGGGCAAGACTGCCCGCTACCCAACCAACATAAAGTGGAGACGGGTGAAGAGAAGAGGAAAAGATCCAAGCTCTGTCCCTCCAGAGAGGACAGTAAAACAAGTACATCTTGTGTGAAATGTATGAATTCCATCTGCAGAAAGCAGTTACATTCTTCCCATCATGTGGAGAACTTTAAAATTGTTGAATGTTCAAAATATTAGTAACTAGCGAATTTTAAAGCTAAATTTCAAAAAACAAAATTTGTGAAGAGGGAACATTTTACACCTTAATAAAGTGTGTGAATTAAAACTGTATGGTTTGTCACTTGACTTAATGTTTAAGTAATCTAAAATAAATTGGTTATTGGTTTAACCTGTTTTCTTGACTATTTTGCTTGTATTTACACAGTGCGGGTCATTTTGACCCGCAACATAATGAATGTAATTTTTTTTCAACATAATATAAGGGTTAAATATATCATGATTGTAAATAAATAGCTGAAAGAGACATAAGGTTTGTGGATTGATGGGTTTGCATGCAAGAGCTTTAAAGAGCCATGAAAAATCAATCCTTTTGAGATTTTGAGCAAGATGCATCCAACACTTCATGTTACCTGACCAAGCTCATGACCACGTCTTCACCTCACGGATTTCCCCTCTTGCATAGCCCTTGTTGTATTTCTCTGCTTTCTGGACAACAAACCTGTTTCTGCTCCTTGACTTCGGCCTCCTGCCAAGCCACCTGATCATTAAAGGAAAAGTCTGTCAGCTAAGAATAATCAAAAGATCATTATCTATACCTAAAAACTAATAGGCTCGCAGTGATTTAATGTATTTAGTGTTAATCATTAAAAAAATAAAAATAATAATTTTAGTAGTGATCATTGAGTTTGGGAACGGCCATTTATGCCCAAATATAGTAACACCTCACTCCTGACACACAATACCTGTCATGTTGGGTTCAAGGCGACAAAGCCTCCAGATCCCAACAATACCGATACCATACCGATACCATCTGTATCTGTAACTGCAAACTACTTGGATGTAAAATAATTGCCATCATGGTTTTGTCAAACTGCTGCCTACCTTTTGAAGCAGGAAAAAAACTAAAACAAAGTGAATCCAGTAGAACTTTTTATTGCCTACCTGGAATGGTTGACAATAGTTGAATAAATTTTACGCTCCCAAAATGGTATCAATGCCCTGTTTGTTGGTACTCGCCGATACTGATACCACCATTTTAGTGCTGGATCGGGGCCCTGCCCGATACTGGTATCGGTGCAACACTACTGGTAAGCCTAGCGCCATTCTCCTGCTTCACAAGCAAAATCAGTGGGAGCTACTAAACACATATGCAATCAATAACAATTATTTAGGCTTTCCAGAGGACTACACCATTGAAATTCACCAGAGCTATAGTGACATGACAATGCCCACGTGCATGGCAGTTGGATGCTGGAATACATCGGGTAAAAGTGGGGGAAAAAAAGAGTTATTTCACCTTTCTGATTCATGATCCTTCACAGATGGGTTCGTCGTTGGATTGGCATCTTCAACAGGGAGGATTTGCCATCAACTTCTGGCCAGAGAAAAAACACGTAATATGTAGCCGACATTTGGAAGAAGAATGTTTTTCAAGATGACTTGGATAATAGCGCGTTGTGACAAACACAACATACAGCACTGGGACTTGATCAACAGCCGATACCGCACCGTGATGTCACAAACCAGTAGGTGGCAGTAGTGTTCTTTGACAAACATGGATGCCTCCAGTAAAGCGCATTCAAATGAAAATTACTCTTAATTAAAAACACTTATCATTTATTGAACAGTTTGTAATAATTTCATATTTAAAGTACTTTCAGAAGTTTAAATTCTGGATTTAACCGAACTTTTCCTTTACGCCTTAGTCTGGCTTCCCTGACCCTGATCCTGCCTCAGTGCTCCACGTCACCCTACCGTCGGTTCCATTTCATGATTGTGTCCCAATTGTTGTTGGTTCTTCAAAAAGAATAATATTGTTATATCTTCATGTTTGAAGCCTGAAATATGACAAAAGTTTGAAAAGTTCAAAGGGGGGGGGGGTTACTTTTGCAAAACACTGTATATTTTAAATCAGTTGATGAAATACTTTTGGATGTATATTGTGCATACATCAACTGCTATAATTATATTGGTTTCAAAGATTTTATGTTGAAAAATAATGTATTTTGTAAATAGTTTCTTCTGCTTACATTTATTTTGTAGTTATGTTCCATTTGATATAATTGTGTGTTTAACTAAGCATAATATTTTATTATTGTCTGTGATTTCATCAGCTTTTAATATTAACCAGATGCTGTGATAAATTAGTAAAATAGTAGCCTTTTTAAAGAATACTATTTAAATATTACTTTAGTAATTTCTTGCTTGGCTGCTTTTTAACTTTTACTTTAGTAAAAATATATCGAGTTAGTGCTGCTTTTACAATTTTTTTCTACTCTACCCACCACTGGTTATAAACCCATTTCCTCATTTAAAATGATGCTAAAATATGGTATTTTGAATAATCATGAATGTCTGAGTAATCCTGACAAGTTCTGCTCTCTAAACAGCAGCTCCTCTGTCCTGAAGAAGAAGTGGGTATCAGCATTTTACTGTAAGTGGAGCTGTGATTGCTCTCTTTCTCTCCAGTAAACATCTATCTAAATGGTGTCTTTTAGTGCACATTCTTCACAGTGAATTTTCTACATTGGAAGAGTTGTTTCTCTGGCTGGGGGAGTTCCAAGACTGTTTTCAGGCTTCCAGTCAGACGTGGTGTGACGTTACGCTGCTGCAGCTGTGGGATTAAATAATTTTATGAGCACACATGGAGATAAAAAAAAATATATTAGTGGAGGATTATTGCAAACTGTCTTTTAGTGATAAATGCCTATACAAGCCAGATATAACACAGTTTATACTTTCTTTTCCATTTAGATGCATGAACGATAAAAGTCAGTGTCCCGATTAGATAATAGGTCAGAGGCTTTCCAACACTTAATTAGAAATTTTCGAAAAGCCTTTATTTTACAAAAAAGTAAAGAAAAAAAAAATCCACTGAATGTTTTTTCCAAGTTTGAAGGAAGCTTTTTCAATTCAAAGTATCAGAAATAGCATTGAGTTCAAGGCTTTATAGAGTCGACCAAAAACAAAGCCTTTTTTGGCTCAGAAAACATGCAAACTGAACCAGATGTTCAAATTTTGCATGTGCATGTAGCATATTGTCTCAAACTCAATACTATTTCTGACATTTTGATAAAGCTTCCTGGATGGAAAGCGTTCAAACTTGGAAACAAAGTCCAGTGGATTGTTTTTAACTTTTTGGAATGACTATAACCTGGATGACTGAGAATCTTTACCAGCATTCTGGTCTTTAACCTAAGTTATGAATCATTAACTAGAGTATCAAAGCAACAAATCCCAGATCCCTACTTATCCTTAAAAGGCCCACTTTAATGGGTCTATCTGACTGTTTCCTGTGTGACTGTAACCGGAGACAGACAGGGTTATTGGTGCAGAACAGAGGCAATTTCTCATTAAAAACTAGGGAGGCAAAACCTCCCCTTTAATTTTTGTAAAATTATTGATAAAATATGCATTGTAAAACTTCTAAACTAAACGCAGTCATTAAACTGCATTAAATCTACACTAAAATTATGATTTTATGAGTATGTTGTGCGTTAATCAGGTGTTTATTTCACTCTCTGACCTGATCTCCCCTGTGATCTGGAGAGACTGAGGCCTTTCAGTCTCTATGAGGAATCCGTGCTGAGGTTAGAACCTCTGTCTATTGAGGTAAACAGTAAGAAAGTAGAGCCCTGATTGGATAACAAAATACGTCACTACCGGTGAAGCTAAACCTCTTATCTACGTTCAAAACGCACGCAGCAGGAGCAGCAAAAACAAGCATGCTGCTTCATTATTGATGCTTGGACATTTCAGTCCAGTTCAGTTGCACGGCTGAAGCATCTTGGCTGCCGTGGCTGTGTGGTCGAAAAGTGGGTTTGTTGCCCGTTGGGCGGAGCTACCCCATCCTTTCTTTGCCTGTAACAATGGCAGCTAAATTTGCTGTCATCCTTGGGTAAAAAAGTAGTTTTAATATATATTTTAAGTGAGATAGTCCACCTGAAAACCTCATCTGTTCAGTCAGTTCATCCAGATTACCATCCTGCCTGCAAATATTGTTTCTCTGTCAGAGCCGCTCAGACCCCCTTACACCGGCGATGCGCTGTCCCTGGGAATCCCGTTCAACAGCAGCCTATGGCCTGGTTGCCACTTTGCGGTTTCCCGCTACTGTTCCCGGTGGCTGGAAGTAGACGTTAGCGTTTTTCTCGTACGTAATCCAAACTGCAGAAATAGGATAATAAAATCGAACATAATTTGCCGGCTGGTTTTGACATTTTAAGATAATTTATGTGTTAATAAACTGTTTCAGAGGAGTGATCATAGCGATCTGCATCATCAGTGCCGCATCTGTCCCCCTGTCAGGTACCAGATCAGCTTCTCTGATTGGTTGAAGTGACGCATCCAGCAGCAAAAGTTCAATTTTTCCAACTCAAGCAGCTGTTGCTTCAGAAGCACATCCTGTGCTTCAGATGCTCAGAGGCTCACAAGGCGCTTGTTGGGTTTTAATCCAGAGAAATGTGAGTTTAAAAGATTAAAAGGAAATGATCAAACACAGACAGGGTTTTGACGTCAGCCTCTGCAGTAGGGGAGAAAAGCTGCTGGCTCAGAAACCAGCACCTTCTCACACAGATCCTTTCACAGCAAAGCCTTTTATTAACAGTTTACAACATCATAGGGCGGGCCTTAAACAGAAGACCCAGTAATGATTATCTGGGAGGATGCAGGTAATAAGATAGTGTGAATTGACCATCTGGCTGGATGGAAGTCAAACAACTGTGTGATTCTGCCTCATGACCTACTGGATGGAGGTCATAAAAGTTTATGACCCTTCTGGTTGAATCACAGGATAGAAATGTAGCATCTTCTTTCTTTCAATGTTTCATATGTCCACACAATAATTTTATAATTATCACTCTAACTGCACTGAAGGACCTTTTTTTTGTTCCAAGATGTGTGTCAACCATTGACTTTGCATGTAAACTAGCTGCTTCTGCTGCTTGCGGTGGGAACGTAGCATTAGAGGGTCGATGCTGATTGGAAAACATATACAAGGACTTTTGACTGATAGCGTTCAGGCAGCGAGGAGATTTTCCTCATGAGTAGAGAGGGAAGTGTGATGATTCAGTCAGAACAGTCTGGAGTTTATTATATCAGAGAGCTTAACAACTGCTGTTTTTACCAATTGTAGTGATGCATTTTATATGTTTCAAAATTCTTTTATGAAATACATGACATTTGGATTTATTCAACACTATTGAGCCTCCCCTGTATGGAGGATAAAAAGTGCCAAAATTAAATAAATACAGTATTACATAAATAATTAAATGTGTCAATAATTAATTAAATGTGGAATTTAATAAATAAATGTGTCATTCATTAATTAAAACCACGTCACTAATATAAAGTGCCACAATTAAATAAATAAATACAGCGATAAACAATTAATTAAATGTGTAATTCATTAAATAAATAAGGAATTAAATATATAAATGTGTCATTAATTTAATAAAATATGTCTTCATTTTATAAAAAAAAATATATATAATTATTTGAGTGTGCATTTAATTATTTCATGGTCCTGTGTCGCAGTGCATCGAAACCATTAAAAGAATCTGTCAAACTCACCCATCAAAGTTAGGGGGCGGGGTTAATCAAGTCCCTGTAATCGATTTGCTTCGCCTTAATGTGCAGGGCGACCAATCAGGTGTTAGATAACCGCCCCCTAACTTTGATGGGTGAGTTAGACAGATTCTTTTAATGGTTTCGATGCACTGCGACACAGGACCATGAAATAATTAAATGCACACTCAAATAATTATATATATATTTTTTTATAAAATGAAGACATATTTTATTAAATTAATGACACATTTATATATTTAATTCCTTATTTATTTAATGAATTACACATTTAATTAATTGTTTATCGCTGTATTTATTTATTTAATTGTGGCACTTTATATTAGTGACGTGGTTTTAATTAATGAATGACACATTTATTTATTTAATTCCACATTTAATTAATTATTGACACATTTAATTATTTATTTAATGCTGTATTTATTTATTTAATTTTGGCACTTTTTATCCTCCATACCCCTGGTTTAGACTTTTTAGTCTTTAACACTTTCAGTGAGCCAAACATGTGAAGAAGGAAATAAACCAGGGAAGATGTAAAAAACCTGATCAAAGTCAGAAGAAATTACGAAAATAGCTTAAAAAAAAACAACAACAAAAAAGGATCATAGTTCAAAGGTCACTTTTGGCCTTCTTAATATGCTACTTAATGTTTTTTTGTTTGTGTGTTTGTTATTATTTTGTCTTGTGCCATCATAAAAAAAAAACAAACAAACATAAAAACAAAACACTAGGCCTTTCCACCCCTCCCCCTTTGTTAGTTTGGTCTATAACTGCCACTGTTAACGCAACATCTCTTTCAATCAAAGGGAAAATATTCAGAAATCTAAGCTAAAAAATGTATTTTGATATCAGAAAATTTACATTTCTTTAAATGATGAATGAAATACTCCACTTGAATTGTGAAACAAAGGTGGATTACTTTTTAAATCAGGATGCAATGTCACTATCTTTCCACCTGAGGGCAAACTCTACCATACCGTAGCATATTTTTGACAGAAGGGCAAATTTAAATCTTTGTTTAAAGCATAGTAAGTTTATACAAAACAGATTCAGCTTCAGTTTAAATCACATGTATGTTTTTACACTTAAGCTAACATTTATGTTGGACTCTTAAAAATTTACCACATCCATCATTAATCAGCAGTATTATTATCTCTACATCAGTCAGTTTGCATAAATGGAAGTTTGACTCCTTACCAGCATACATGAACCCCCTATAGGATCAAACCACCATCATGTCACAAACACATGAGATGGGTGTTGCACAGCTTTCTGCACAGTTTATGAGATAAAGATCATTACCAACAATCAGTACAGGAGAGTTCAAATAAACACTGATGCCAAGAGAGATTCTAGTCCACTACAGTGGTTTTCAGAGTAATGATGAAGGATGCAATTTTATCTTTACAACCCAATAAGGGAAATGTATATATTCACAGCTTATAGAAAATATTTGAACACATTTGGAACAAATAGGAATGTTTTTTTTATAGCTATTTCTAAAACAACTATGGGTCTAAACATGCAAGAACATCCGCCTCATGAAAGAATTTGTTTGTTTTCGGAAACAGGTCAGGCAAAAATCTAATAACATTCCAGTGAAAACATCTACTCACTCTGACTGTAGCTGTAGACTCGCTGGTTTGAAGAAAAAGCAAAGGTACTGGACTGAAGTTTGCTATGTTTATTCTAGAATAATCCACTCTTTTTACAAATGAGACATGAGGGATGAGGTAATGCCTGCTGATCTTTTAATTAGAAAAGGACTAATTTAAATATACACAGTAAATGCAGTAAATTTAAAGTATAGACGAGCCAAAAAGCATTTACTGAAAAGACCTTTAAAATCAGCCTTGTTCCTTTTTTAATTACTAAAGAAATCAAAATAGATACATTCTAATTAAAATAAATATCTTCTCAATGTTGTAACTATGTCTTTAAAAATAATAAAAAAAGACTTTCCGTATTTTCACGACCATAAGGCGCACCGTACTAAAAGGTGCAGTCTCAGTTATGTGTCCCATTTCACATAAGGCGCACCGGACTATAGGGCGCATTTTTTACATACAGGTACATGTCCTCTACTACCTTTAAATACCTCTACTGCGTCTTTTAAAAATACAGCGGGCCCAAAACTGAGTATGACTGTGCTTTATTCATGTATTTATTACAAAGTATTAATCAAACCTGCGAGCTGGCTGTGAGACAGACACATCGCAGATGACACAGCGCTGTGGTCACTCCTAAATTAACTTAAAATCCTGAAACCTGCCGACGGAATATGTTCACTTTTATTGCCGGTATCCTGGTGCCCGCAGTTTAAATTTTTTAGATGAAAAACACCTGCCAGCAGCTGCGGTGAGGCTGCTGTTGAAGGGATTTCTGCTGTCGGTGCACCGCTGGTATGTGGGGGTCTGAGCGCCTCCGACAGAAATAGATAATCTGGATGAACTGACTGCAATTAAGTTTTCAGGTGGCCTTTCTCACTTAAAAACATATTAAAACTACTTTATTCCCCCTGATCACAGCAAATATAGCTGCAAGATTTAGATTATTTAGATGAAAAAACACCTGCCAGCCACCGCGGTGAAACCGGAGGAGACCCGCCCAGAGGCTGCTGTTGAATTAAGTTTTCAGGTAGAAAAATAGAGCGGGAGCAAAACTGAGTATGATTGTGCTTTATTCATGTATTTATTACAAAGTATTAATCAAACCCATCAAAGTCATCCTCCTCTGTTTCTGAATTAAACTGGTGCGCTAAATCAGACATGCCAGTTTCCCCTTCTTCGCTGTCAGAGTCACTTTCCGTGCCGGGCGGCTCCTCAGAAATAATGCCGGCTTTTGCGAAAGCTTGAACAACAGAGCCAGCAGACACGTTAGTCCAAGCATCTACAATCCATCCGCAAACTGTGGCGTAACTTGCCCGGCGCTGCCTTCCACTTATCCTGAAACTGTGGTCTCCGTCTGTCATTCATCGCTCCCACGCCGCTCGCAGCCTTACTTTGAACGGCCGCTTCACACCGATGTCGAGCAGTTGAAGTTCCTTTGTCAGACCCCCGGGATAACGGCGAGCACAGCGTTCATTTGATTCACCTTTTTTTTCTCACATCGGCTGTGAGATGGGCACGCAGCGATGGTGATGCGTGGAAAAAAGCACCTGGTCTCCTCACATACACCTGCCTTTCATCATCTCCAGCCTTTTTCATTTGCGTTAATGTCATCAGAGCGCTGTGTCTGTCTCGCTGTCAGCTCCCAGATCAGCTTCTCTGATTGGTTGATGCGGCGCGTCCAGCAGCAAAACTTCAATTTTTCCATCTCGAGCAGCAGCAGCGCGTTGGCGATGCGTCAGATACTTAAACGCTCCCGAGGCGCTGCGGCTGCTGCTCAAAACGCGCTTTTTGCTGCACCTATACGCGCGTCAACCATTGACTTTGCATGTAAACTCGCTGCTTCTGCTGCACCTGCTGGGTCCGGTTCACACCGATGTCGAGCGGTTGAACAGCGAGCACAGCGTTAATTTGTTTCCCCATGTTTTTCACATCAGCTGTGAGATGGGCACGCATGGAGTTACAGATTAACAGCGATGGTGATGAGTGGAAAAAAAACACCTGGTCTCCTTACATTCAGCCACTCTTTCATCATCTCCTCAATGAGGTGGTCTCAAAAGTCGCAGTTACAACACACATAGGGCGCACCGCACCGAAGGGCGCACCGCACATTTTGAGGGGAAAAAAAGATGTTTAAGTGCGCCTTATAGTCGTGAAAATACGGTTTATCTTAGAATGATATCTTTGAAAGACAAATTTATGACTTAATCTCAAAAATATAATTGTATATCTTGAAATGATGGAAACCATGTGTCTTTTTTGTTTTCCAAGTGGTGGAAATGGGGTTCAAAATAACCGCCCTTGTGCAATAAAATGGATGGACTTTTTAAAATATGAGATGAAATCATTTTTGGGTCTCCCTGTAGTATAGGTTCATTTAAAACCCAAGTGAATCTCTAATAGGTCCACCTTCTGTCCGCCACCAGCTGTATGAGATGATGACCAGTAAAACCTGATGACCCTTTGGAGGTTTTTACTGTTGCAACACATTCTAATTTAATTTGGAGTTTTTCGCTACAATGAAGAAACAAAAAAATTCAAAGCAGACAAACATGAAGAAGGAAAACGCAGAAGCAACAAAGACATGCACTGGAAAAAATACAAATCTATATAAGTCATTTTTTTTCTTAAAACATTTGTTCTTCGATTGAGGAGGTAAAAGAGATATTTTGCCAATGGAACGAGAAAATTTACATTTAAAATAAGAAACACAATTGCATTGTCTTATTTCAAGTGCATTTTATCTAATTATCTTATTTTAAGAGTAAAAATACTCATTCCATTGGCAAACTATTTCCTTTACCTATTCAAGTTAAGGGTAAATACACTTAATTTAGGAGGTTTTGACTTATTTCTAGATTGTTTTTGCAGTGTTATAGCATGACTAGACTGCTACATCCTTCCTAATGGTTTTCTCTAAAACGCAGCATTGAGTTCTGTTAATTCAGAATAATATGTAGAGCTTCTGCAGAGGTGGGGTGATGTTGAGAATCCTTTGCTATTAAAAGTCCTGAGGAGAACAAAACTTGCAAAGTCAAACCTTTTTTGTTTTTAAAGGGATCCATAAGTAGTTGAACTTTGAATTATGCTGTTATTTTCCTATCTAGTTATTAAAAGTAATGTTTGGGGCACAAAAAACTAATTTACTTCAAAAACTGTATGTTCTGTATTATATTTTTCACCCATGGAGGTCACCATGTTTTCACCTGTGCAACACATGCTGGGTTAATGACACGTTTAGTCCTGCTGGACTGGATCCAACACAGTAAACACACGAACGCTAACATTACCAGATTTGTTTTCTATCATATTGCATTTGACTGGGATATAGGATGTGTTGAAACAAACAAATGTAATCCGTTTGTGATAGACTTTTTACTAATATTAGCTAGAGCTAACATTATTACCAGTGAAGGGACCATGACACATATTTCTGTCTTTGTATCAAATCGTTCTTATCAATGTGACAAAATATTTTGATGATAATGATAAACAGCTTCAGCTGGAACCTGGAGTAAACACCAGCATGTTCAGCCAACTCGCCGTGTTCGTCTGGTTCTAATCTTCATCACTTCTTGCTATTTCTACGTTCTTATCAGTTTCAGCATCCTCCAGTTCAACTGAAAGGGTTTAATATTTTTTCCTCTTTGTTTTGGCTGTAATAAATAATATTAAAGGGGTTTTATTTATATTTCATAAAACTAAACAGATTTCTTAAATAAAAAAGAAACATGTATATATAAAATCTTATCATTGCATCTTATTGTTGTTCACTTTACATTTCTGAATAGCTTTCTTAGAACGAAAGGAATGTTTTGGCATGGTTACTCAATGAACCCTGTGATAACCCTTGGAGTTGAAACTAATATGCATCAGTGACACTAAGCAAGCATTGCACCTTTAGGGGGAAATCTAGCAATTGCCAGTTGACATGCTATGTCTAAGTTGTCTTTTGTTTGGAAAAAAAAAAAAACATAAAACAAGATACAACCGTCTTACATTCCTAAAATAACTTCAAGTAGAAAAAACGTGACTTCCAAAAACTGGCAACCTAACAAACCTATAAGCTGTACCACAGCTTTAAATCACTCAACAAAACTTCACACATCATATATTTTGGAAATTACAAAGTATAAGCAAGTCATGGGAAGCAATTTTATTTTGAAGAAAAATACAATGAAAGATTTTCACTCATGTCAGTAGGTCTAAGGTGGAGGTCTTCAACAGGGGGTCCGCGACCCGTAGAGGGTGCACAGAGGTACACACATTAACAAGAATTCCACACACTGTAGTAAACACAACACCTGTCCCGTCAACGAGGAATCCACATCAGAAATACTTTAATAATCCCAAATTACTTTCGTTACATGACTCCATCTGTAATAGAGTGACTATAGGTCCAGTTTGATATAACACAATTTCATATAATATATATAATTAGGGGGTCCGCTCCATCTCACCATCAGTTTGGGGGTCCTTGGCCTGGAAAACATTGAAGACCCCTGGTCTAAGGTAATATATCAAAATCAGATACAAAGTCTTTTTGTTTCTTCAGAAAACTGATTGCTATCATTGAATATTTTATTTATCCCATCACATTTTCTCACATTTACATTCCTAGTACAAACTACTGTGTTTTTGTTAAAATCCCTCTTTGGTGGTTATGTGACAATATTGAAAATGTGAATGTATCATGAAAATATCATGATATCAGCAGCGATGCCTAGTCTGATTACTAATTTTACACATCTGCTTAGCTTCGCCCAGTTCTTTTTACTGACTCATCTTATCCACCTGCATTAATTACTATATAATTAGCATTCAGAGCACCTATCAGTGCTAGATTATTTCAAGCCTTTGGTGAGATTGATTCTAGCATTACCGGGTTCCAAATACCTGACTCTGATTTGTTCTACCTCTCGACCTCTGAGCCTGCTTGTTCCCTTCTGATTTGTTTGCCTGAACTGTAATCTGACACCTGAGTGATCTATGTCTGCTTGTGTACTGGCCGGAACCATTTCCTGACAATTGAGCCTGCCTGCCCTCGTCCGGTGACCCAACTCAGTCCAGGATCTGTGTCCAAGAGGCTCTGACTACCGATCGGCTTTGCCCTCTGGATTGTCTGCTCGGTTCTGATCTCCTGCCTGTCCTCTGACCACCGATACAGTAGCAGCCATTCAAAATGGCCCTTCCCTGTCAAACACCAGCGTAATGGCAGCCCACTTCCCTCCAACTCCCAGCGAAATCCCCTCCAACTTCCAGACACTGAAGTTGATGTTCAGCGGATTATTTAGCCCACATGCAGACCACACTCGGCAACAGGGATCAGTTAACTGTTCATTGGATATAACCAGAGAAAATGGAAGAAAAGGAGACGACGAGGGAGCAACAGCACCGGGATCCATTCGACTTCTGAAAGGGAAGGTAGGTGATTAGACGGGAAAGGCGATTAGGCAAAAAGCACACTGTGGAACGTGAGCTTACCACCGGATGCGGCATCCTAACCGTGGGAGGATGGAGCGAACTCAGCACTGATAGCTGGAGTAGATGGCAGGGGTCCCAGTGACCAGTTGGGCATGGGCTTGAGGGTGGTCCGAGCAGCTGCAACCTTCATGAGATCCGGGGCAGCAGGAAAAACCAGACTGGCTCGAAGCACCTAGCTTGGAGCCAGGAGAAAGGGAGGACCTAGTGGTGACTCAGAACTAGGAGTTGGTACTAGAGGGACTCTCCGGGAAGGTGATCGAGAGGAAAACCTGGGAAACACAGAGGTAGAAATTAGCAATGGGAAGTCAGTTCTCAGTCGAGAGACTGTGGCCTTAGGCGTACCACTACAATTAACACTCTGGCGTCCTCCTGCTGTCCGTATGCATAGTGCGATCAGACACTGCAGAACCGGCAGAAACTGCACGGCACTGTTGGCTGAGTCCTGATACAAGGCTGGACTATTGTAATTCTTTACTATTAGGATGTCCACAAACTTTAAACACTTTCAGCTGATCCAAAATGCTGCAGCCAAAGTTCTTATTAAAATTAGAAAGATAGATCATATCTCTCCTACCATTCACACTCTCACCTCCTCCAAAGTCAGGTTCTGTTGGTCTGATCAGGCTGATCAGGCTTTCAAAAGTCTCAAGTGGTTTTTCACCTCTGCACCTGTTCTAGTTTCACCTGATCCTGAGAGTTAATTTATTGTAGAGGTAGATGGTTCCAATACAGGCGTCGGGGCGGTTCTTAGCCTGGAGACTAAGGATGAGAAGATTCATCCCTGTGTTCTAAGTTCTATGAATCCTTTTCTAGTTTGGGTTGACCGAAAGAACATGGAGAATATCAAGTCTGGCAAAAGACTCAATCCTAGACTCTATCCTAGACAATCCCAAATGGCCACTTTTTTTTGGTCGCTTTACCTTCTTTCTGTTTTACAGGCCCAGGACCAAAAAAGTGAAACCTGATGGTCTGTCCAGGATGTTTGAGGTGGACGAGAAGAGTTCCAGTGGTGCTGAGGAGTTTGTTTTGCCAGAGTCTGTAAGATGTTCTATAACTATGGTTGACATCAAGAAAGAAGTCCTTATGATCGCTTGTTTTGTCCCAGATGATCTCAGGAAGAAAGTGCTAAATTTCTGTCATGGTTCCCATTTGTTGTGTAATCCTGGAGTTTCTAAAACCATCAGCTTTGTTCAATTCAATTCAATTCAGTTTATTTATATAGCGCCAAATTCACAACACATGTCATCTCAAGGCACTTTACAGTTCAACCAAGTTGTTCAAGCTCAGTTTTGGTTGCATTCTCTGTCTTCCGGATTACAGGAGTTTGTGGCAGCCTGTCCTCTCTGTATACAGTCCGCAATGTCCAGAAGGCCTTCATCTGGTTTTCTCCGACTTCTGCCTATCCTTTTTTGCTGTGGTCTCATATAGCCATGGACTTTATTACCAGGTTACCATGTTCTGGAGGTAACACTGTTATCCTCACTGTTGTTGAAAGATTCTCTAAAATGGTTTACCTGATTCTGCTGCCCAAACTTCTATCCCAGCGAGATGGAGTAGGTTTTCATACGAGAAGTTTTTTCTCTGCATAGTCTCCCCACAGACAATTTTTCCGACAGGGGTCCCCAGTTTGTGTCCAAATTCTGGAGGGAGTTCTGCTCCTTTTTGGGGATCTGTGTCCGCCTGTCATCTGGATTTCACCCCAGACTGATGGTCAGACAGAGAGGGCCAACCAGGAAATTGAGGAGGGGCTCTGTAATGATCTTGGCACCTTTAAGCTGGATTTTCTCCTTGCTGCTTTCTTGTACTTGGCTCTGCCCCTGCGCTCAGTGTCTCTTATCATACCCACCAGTTCCTGCTGCTATTTCAGCCCTTCGGATCAGTGTTTATTTCATCAACCAGGACGATGACGAAAATGTTTTGTCAACGCCCTTTTTTCCTGTGACGATGATGAGACGATAGCGCACAGAAATTGTTTCCAGAAAATGAAAATATGACGAGCATAAAAATGATTTTTGTTGAGACTAACACCAGACGAAATTTACGAGTTATGGACAAATGGACATAAGAAAATATGATTGTTTATAATTAAAATGCCATTGTTAATATATGTGTTTCTTGAGCTTCATAGAAGATTACGCATTGTTTCCCTGTTTGTCCCTACACAGTGCCTCGTGCCGCTTTATCAGTAGTAGCAGAGGGCTTATACTCCACGAATCACTGGAAGTAGTTAACTGTGGTTAGCTCAACTTCACAGTCATGGCTGTGATACTGGTGTAATGTTTGTTGGAGCAGCTGCGCAAAAACAACGGCTGGATGTACGGAGCCATTGCGTTTACAATGCGAAGGACAACACAGGAGTAAGTATGCCACCAAAGAGTCTGCAGCTTCTAAATGGCAGTGAAGAACACAACGGATCTTAAGCGACATCTGAGGTGTCAACATGCTGCCATATTAAAGAAGGTAAGGAAGAAGGTGGGCCTGTAGTAGTAATACAATGTGTTTGTGGGTGAGTGAGCGCATGTGGATGCATGCATGTGGATGTGTGTGTTCCTTCCTGTGCTAGTATCTGTCTGTCTCTCTGTCATAGAAGAAAGAAGTTCTACTTATACACTGGATATTAATTGTTTAAATTTCTTCCTCCTAGATACCTGACACACTGACACAACAGCCAAATCAGACATTGTGGAAGGAAGGGAGGAGCACCCCCACCGTACAAACCTAATGCCAAAGAGCAGAAAGCCCTGGAAAACTAAATGGCAAAGTGGATTGGGCGTTCTAGCCTGCCTGCAAGGACCATTGAGGATGAAGACTTTTTTGATATGATAAAACAAGCTGACAAAAGGTTCAATGTGTACAGTGTGATATATGTTAAAAGGTGTGTGATCAGTGAGTGAAGTTCTATTCTGCACAGTGTTATACACTGCTCAAAAAAATTAAAGGAACACTTTGAAAACACATCAGATCTTAATGGGGCAAAAAAATCATGCTGTTTAGCTATACTGACATGGACTGGGTGATGTGTTATGAAAAAAAGGATGCCACAACTCAAAATGGTATTCAGTAATTTGTATGGCCCCCACGTGCGTGTATGCATGCCTGACAATGTTGGGACATGCTCCTAATGAGACTACGGATGGCATCCTGGGTTATCTCCTCCCAGGTCTGGACCTGGGCATCACTTAGCTACTGGACAGTCTGGGGTGCAACCTGGCGGCGCCGGATGGATCGAAACATAATGTCCCAGAGGTGTTCTATTGGATTTAGGTCAGGCGAGTGTGGGGGGCCAATCAATGGCATCAATTCCTTCATCCTCCAGGAACTGCCTGCATACTCTTGCCATATGAGGCCGGGCATTGTCGTGCACCAGGAGGAACCCAGGACCCACTGCACCAGCATAGGGTCTGACAATGGGTACAAGGATTTCATCCCGATACCTAATGGCAGTCAGGGTGCCGTTGTCTAGCCTGTATAGGTCTGTGCGTCCCTCCATGGATATGCCTCCCCAGACCATCACTGACCCACCACCAAAGCGGTCATGTTAAACGATGTTACAGTCAGCATACCGTTCTCCACGGCTTCTCCAGACCCTTTCACGTCTGTCACATGTGCTCAGGGTGAACCTGCTCTCATTTGTGAAAAGCACAGGGTGCCAGTGGCGGACTTGCCAATTCCGGTGTTCTGTGGCAAATGCCACGGTGCCGGGCAGTGAGCACAGGGCGCAATAGAGGACGTCGGGCCCTCAGGCCACCCTGGTGAAGTCTGTTTCTGATTGTTTGGTCAGAGACATTCACACCAGTGGCATGCTGGAGGTCTAGTGCACCTGTTGTTAATTTCATTAACACCAAAGCAACTGAAATTGATTAACAACCCCCTCTGCTACTTACTTGACCAAATCAATATCCCAGAAGTTTGATTAACTTGATGCTATACTCTGATTACAAAGTGTTGTTGAGTAGTGTATAAATAAAACAGAGAAAAAGAAGCAGTGTTCGGCAAAGTTTTATTATTTACAATGTTGACTAAAACGACTAAAATATGACTAAGACTAAAATAGATTTTTTTCATTGTGACTAAGACTAAGACTAAATAAAAAAAACAGACAAAATTAACACCACTCCGGATCCTAGTCTTTGGTACCAGATTATTCTAGCTTCTAAGCAAGATTAATTCTATTCAATTCAATTCAGTTTATTTATATAGCGCCAAATTCACAACACATGTCATCTCAAGGCACTTTATAGTTCAACCAGATCATCCAGTCAAATTGATACAAAGTTTTCTATCTAAGGAAAACCAGTTGATTGCATTGACTCATTGACTCAAATACAATCCCTCACACTAAGCATGCTTGTAGCGACAGTGGAGAGGAAAAACTCCCTTTTAACAGGAAGAAACCTCCAGGCTCAGTGTGAGCGGCCATCTGCCGAGGCCGACTGGGGTTCAAGGAGACAGAAGCAGAGATAAAAAAAAAAGCAGCTGTAAAAGGCGGCCCCGTCCAGGAAACACACAGCCAGGCAGACGAGCTCCAAGGCAGCTCCCATGCCAGAGGATGAAGAGAGCACATCCACTCAGTCACGGTCAGAGAAACAGGACCACACTGGAATACAGGCCGATCTCCAACATCTATAAACAAGGGTTTTGATGGAAGCAGCACAGCTGATGTTTCTTTCCAGGATGACGTCACAGCCAAAAAGTAACAGACGAGGCAAAGCTACTCTGAGGAAAAGCAGAGAGAGCAGAAGGTTAGAGTTTGAACTAACAGATTCTGCAGAATAGGAGAACAGAGAGACAATGACGCAGAATGATGAAATGGGGGTCCCTATGTCCTCCAAAAGTCTAAGCCTATAGCAGCATAACTATAGAGATAGCTCAGGATCTTCTAGCTTTCCCTGTGTTTATTTCTGCCTGTTGCTTATCTGTTTCTGCTCATGGACTTCAGAGTTTCGACCGCCCCTGTGTGCTCTGTTTACCTGTTCTGTGTTTCTGGCTGTTACCGGGATTCCACCTGCTGCCAACCTTGGACCTGTCTTCTGACCACACCTTGGATTTAGCCTCCTGGATCTTTGGGTACCTAGGTGTACTCTGGCTACTGAAGGACGCTGCTCCTCTTCTTTTCTGGATTTCTGGTTCTGGCTCAGTAAAAAGCAATGGAGTTTCACACCTTTGGACTACACTCCTTTTCCTGGGCACAGACTGAACTTTGCCTTTGGTTGGTGGCTTTCATGCTCATTATTATCCATCGTTTGAGTTGTGAAGTCACTAACCTGAACCTCTACTCCTGCAGAGTTTCCAGTGAGCCAGGTGCAGCAAAGAGCAGCCGCACATCAGTTGAATATATCACTGTTTCTGTTTCTCCTCCTGTGACTAACTGTTTATACTCTTTCATGCTCTGACATGGGAGCTGGCTCTGAGCTTGTCTGCCTGGCTGTGTTTTTCCTGGATGGGGTCGCCTGTGGAGCTGGTGAGAGTTATGTTTTGTATCTCTGCTTCTTTTCCTATATCTGCTGCTGTCTCCTTCAATCCCAGTCGGCCTCAGCAGATGGCCCCTTAACCTGAGCCTGGTTTTACTAGAAGGTATTTCCAGTTAAAAGGTAGCTTCCTCTCCACTGTTGCTACAAGCATGCTTAGTGTGAGGGATTGCCTTTGGGTCAATAAGTCGATGCAATCAACTGGTTTTCGATAGAAAACTTTGAACCAATCTAACAGTATGATCTGGTTGTATTGTCTCTGTAAAGTACCTTGACATGACAGGTGTTGTGATTTGCCGCTATGTAAATAAACTGATTTGAAATTGAATTGTCAGATTTGGCCTGTTTGTTATAGAGAAAGTTGTGGAAACAAATCTGCTTTAAGGAGAGCATAAAACCCATGGAAGAAATTAACCTTTCATTTTCCTTGCCACATGTCTGCATGAAAGTTATGGATTTTTAAGGAGATTATTATTTCCTTTGATGTCTTAAATGAACCATCACTCTCTCACAGACCAGCTTGAATTATTCCCCAAATGCTCGCCAGACAGTCTGCAGAGGCATATGCATCTTTCTTCAGTCTATTAAGTGACATTTGTCTTGGACGGAACCAAAATCTGGCCTGGAGTTCAAAGTGTCTGAATATTTTTGTTGCCTTGTTTGAATAAAGACAGTGTGATTAATCAGAGCTGATCATGTGATCACTGGATTTTCACCTTTTGCAAGATATGTGTCTCACTGCTTGTGTAGGGAAAAAGTTTTACATTGTTTAATTGCAATAAATGTGATTGTTTTTAGTCCAAGCACGTTGGAAGTTGGAATGGAGACTAAAGGAGAAAGGAAGCTAGATAAAAACACGGATGATGATGGATATGAGGTGAAGGAGGGTTAAAGCTTGACTAATCAGTCCAAGCCAAGGGACAAAAAAGTATTTTAAAAGAATAGAGCTGGAGGATATTTGGCCACCAAAGGTGTGGCAAAAGGTGTGGCACAGGGCTGACAGGCTTTCAATTAAGTCTTGCAGTGTGAATTTTTGCTCAAGCTTAATTCATAAGCAGTTTATGAGACCTGAAATAGAACTAAATTCTCAAGACTAAACTAGACTAAAATAGGAACTTTATTGATGTCAAAGTCGTAAGGAAGTGGCTGTGATTGTTGTGGTGGAAGGTTTGCAAGAATGCTTGTTTCCGGCCGGTTTGTTAGAAGCATCTTGCTAACCAGTTAGCGCTAGTAGGTTCCTAATGGGAAATTCCATTGGGATCAAGTAGCACTAAGTTGGTGACTATGGCTACGTTCACACTGCAGCCTGAAGTGACCCAATTCCGATTTTTTTTGCCCATATGTGACCTGTATCTGATCTTTTTATGACAGTCTGAACGACACAGATCGGATTTTTTCAAATGCGACCCAGGCCACTTGGATATGTGGTCCTGAATCCAATACGTATCTGATCTTTTCAAATGCGACCTGTGTCTGTACGGCCAGGTCGCATTCATCCGACCTACACGTCATTGATACTTGACAAATGTTACTAAACGTTACTAATCTGCGTCCTACTAAGCGGAGGTGGGAAAAACTAACAACCATGGCAGAAGATAACACAGAGAGCAGTCAATGGAGAGAAAGTGAGGTTGCTGACTTAATTCATATTTGGAAAGATAGCTCGATTCAGACCAAACTCGAAGGGTCTTACCGGAACCGGGTCTTTCTTTTTGATCTTCTTAAAAAGATTCCGTTCGTAATGTGCCTGCTCCTGTTGGAGAATAACTTAAAGAACGCAATATACGCTGCGGTACTACGAGTCATGTTTACTTCCGCAAACACTGAGGACGCTTGCTACATGTGACGTCATCGTGTCCTCGAGTGCGCATGCGGGACACTTCGGTTGAACACTTTTAGTTCACACAGTAGATCACATACAAGTCGCATATACTTGGAAGTGTCAACGGACACGCAAAAAAATCCGATTTCACAAAAAAATCGGAATTGAGCATTAAGGCCTGCAGTGTGAACGTAGCCTTAGAAACGACACTGTCAAGGAACACTATGGACAGAGGAAACATGCAAGAGGAGAAGAGTTTTCAGTTGGAGGTCATGGCTGAGTCTCCTCCATCATACATTTTTTAAGTAGAGAAGGAAAGCGGGGATGAAGATGTTGTGGAAGAGGACGCCAGGGCGGCAGAAGCTTGGTTTGGTGTAGAAGGCTTCCAGCCGTACATGTTTGAGCCTTTGCCTCGCAACGCTGCCAGTTCTGTTAGCTCTACACCTGCAGAAGAAACAGACGTCCATCCCCGTGAACACTGGGATGGAAATCAATGGGAAAGTAAATGATTTTTATTTCTTATTTGAACTGTTGCGTATATTAGCTGCGACATATCAATCAAGATGCTATGACCGAAAAAATGTTATTGACAGACGACCGGTAATACATGATTGGTCTAATTTAGGTGTTCAGGCTGACATACACTATATTGCCAAAAGTATTTGCTCACCTGCCTTGACTCACATATGAGCTTAAGTGACATCCCGTTCCTAATCCATAGGGTTCAATATGACGTCGGTCCACCCTTTGCAGCTAGAACAGCTTCAACTCTTCTGGGAAGGCTGTCCACAAGGTTTAGGAGTGTGTTTATGGGAATTTTTGACCATTCTTCCAGAAGCGCATTTGTGAGGTCGCACACTGATGTTGGACGAGAAGGCCTGGCTCTCAGTCTCCGCTCTAATTCATCCCAAAGGTGTTCTATCGGGTTGAGGTCAGGACTCTGTGCAGGCCAGTCAAGTTCATCCACACCAGACTCTGTCATCCATGTCTTTATGGACCTTGCTTTGTGCACTGGTGCACAGTCATGTTGGAAGAGGAAGGGGCCAGCTCCAAACTGTTCCCACAAAGTTGGGAGCATGGAATTGTCCAAAATGTCTTGGTATGCTGAAGCATTCAGAGTTCCTTTCACTGGAACTAAGGGGCCAAGCCCAGCTCCTGAAAAACAACCCCACACCATAATCCCCCCTCCACCAAACTTTACACTTGGCACAATGCAGTCAGACAAGTACCGTTCTCCTGGCAACCGCCAAACCCAGACCCGTCCATCAGATTGCCAGATGGAGAAGCGCGATTCGTCACTCCAGAGAACGCGTCTCCACTGCTCTAGAGTCCAGTGGCGGCGTGCTTTACACCACCGCATCCGACGCTTTGCATTGCACTTGGTGATGTATGGCTTGGATGCAGCTGCTCGACCATGGAAACCCATTCCATGAAGCTCTCTGCGCACTGTTCTTGAGCTACATGAAGTTTGGAGGTCTGTAGTGATTGACTCTGCAGAAAGTTGGCGACCTCTTCGCACTATGCGCGTCAGCATCCGCTGACCCCGCTCCGTCAGTTTACGTGGCCTACCACTTCGTGGCTGAGTTGCTGTCGTTCCCAAACACTTCCATTTTCTTATAATACAGCTGACAGTTGACTGTGGAATATTTAGGAGCGAGGAAATTTCACGACTGGATTTGTTGCACAGGTGGCATCCTATCACAGTTCCACGCTGGAATTCACTGAGCTCCTGAGAGCGACCCATTCTTTCACAAATGTTTGTAAAAACAGTCTGCATGCCTAGGTGCTTGAATTTATACACCTGTGGCCATGGAAGTGATTGGAACACCTGATTCCAATAATTTGGATGGGTGAGCAAATACTTTTGGCAATATAGTGTATAACTAACTGACCTGCATAAGATAACAACAAAAAAGACCCACGGATTTAAGAAAGGATTAAAAAAAAAATTTATTCAGCAAACAAAGAGTCCCTTTTTAACACCTACCAATTGCAGGTTGTATTGTTGAGACAGAATTGGATGTCGAAGTCTGTTAAAAATATGTTACACTTAACATATGTAACAGGAGGGTGTTGTCCAAGCTTCCATCCATCATGCATACACCTTCCACCCTCTGCACCAGACTGCAGAGGGGCTGATCAGCTCCTTTAGTGTAATACTTATACACCCTCATTGTAAAAAGGATTGCTTATGCAGGTCATTAACCCCTGCTACAACCAGAATTTACAATGTGACACTACAATGGCAATAACTTGTGCAATGTATAATGTGCAATTACTATTTGACACCCTGTGCAATATTTGACACGAAGTGCAATACTATAATATAAATATCCATCTATGTAAATACCCATGTAAACACCTCTGGCACATTCTTCTACTTTGACTGTTTGAGCTAATGTAACATGTACATTTCTCCACTGTGAGATCAACAGTCAATCAATCAATAACAGCTGATTCCAGTCATTGACTTTGCAGGATTCAGTTCAGACAAGAGATATTCGCTTGGATATTGTTGTTGACAGTGGAGAGGAAGAACTCCCTTCAAACAGTAGGAAATCTCCAGCAGAGAGGCCAGATGGGGGCTCAAGGACAGAAGCAGACACACAAAAGAAGGATAGAGGCCCTGATCTATAAATATTTAATATTTTAGAAAAGGTAACAGCAAACTAGTTGCATAGTTGACTCTGCCCAGGATTTGTTAAGTTGAAAACACATAAAGTTAAGGGTCAAACTAACAAATTTTGAAGGATCAAAGAAGTGAAAATGAGGTAGAAGAATGAAAAGTGTTTCCTATGTCCTCCAGCAGTGTTAGCCTACAGCATCATAACTATAGAGATAGCGCAGGATAAATTTAGCATCTTTACCTATAAGTGTAGTTTCAAAGCTAATCTTATAAGTAGACAGGGTGTCTGTCTCATGGACTAAAACTGGTAGTTGGTTTTAACGGGAGAGGAGCCTAATAACTAAATGTTCTGTCTCCCATTTTATTTTAAGAAACCACTAGTAGACCTACAGATTGAGAGCAGAGTTCTGTGTTAGGAACATAAAGAACCCTGAAATCCATTCAGATCCCTAAAATATGATGGAGTTTGTTTTTCATTTTAAATTATATTCAGTATCTAAGGATAAGCCAGTGAAAACAAGCTGAGATAGGAGAATACGATCTGTCTTTTTAATTTGTTCAGAACTCTTGCTGCTGCATTTTGGATAAGGATCAAAAAATGAAACATGAGAGATGATTTCATCCTTATGACATCATCTTTTGAGCAAGTCCATTTTATCGCAGTCCTGCTTGACACTGGCACCTCAGTTTGAGATATAGGGACCACGACATCAAGACCACAAAGTGGGTAGTAAAGACACAGAATAACATTCAGGAGCAGATGTAAACCATTCAAATTCAACAGTGAAAGTAAAATTCAAGAGATTATAACTTTGTCTCCAAAGGGTATTCAATTTTAAAATGAGAAAAAAATTATCAAATCATACTGTCCTTAGGTCCAACGACATTCTCTAATGTAGTGTATAATTGTCTATAGGGTGTTTATGGCCCTGAAAAATAATTCCAAAAAACTGTAGGATCTACATCCTCTTAAATAGCATCACCAATTTAATTGACCAAGGTTGAAATGCACAAGAAATAGATAGAAATTATAAGAACATTTTCAAGTCATAAGAATACACGCAAGCCCCTGTTTTTCCACTGGAAACACACCAGGTTCCATCCCACTTTAATAAATGAAGCTCAATATTTATTCTAACTCTTTGCCTCTTATCTACTGGAAAATAGATCCAAAGAAAAAAGCCAAGAAGCAATTTAATTAAGCAGAAAAACAAATGAAACGATCTTTAGGTATGTCAGTGGTTCCAAGATAACATGTCAGTATCAGGTGTGCAGCTTCCTCTGAAAACTGTCAGGAAAATGTTTAATTAATTCCCATCACATCTTGGCAAATCTACATTCCTAAAAAAAACTATGAAAACAGCCTTGTGTTTTTCTGATGTCGCAATGTAACGCAGCTGCTGGTTGCAGCCTTAATTAACCTCTTAGCTTGTGCCAAACATGTGAAATACCATTTTTGTAATGTAAACCAAAAGGAACTTTAGCAGAGTATAGTTTTGCTTCAACATGAACCCAGTGGCAGAAAATGTCTCCTCAGCATAAAAAATCAAGATGCTCTTTAAATGACCTTAGTGTTGTATGGATTTCAGGCTGTTAGTTGTTTTAAACCACTGATGTCCTTCTCACAGCTCTGGCAAAATAGATGGAGCCTGACTAGAGCTCTTCCAGCAGTCAGCTATTTGCACAGCTGTTAAAGGCTGGATCAGACTAGTCCTGTTAAACCTGCCAGCTTTTGACTGTGTAAGTCACAAGGGACCTGTTTCAGAAAGTAGTAAAACTCTCTTCTAAAAAGAGAGCCGTTATTCTGAGTCAGCTTATTTGACTCTTTGATACAGTGCCTTGAAAAAGCATTCAGCCCCTTTAACTTTTTTTTTAGGGCTTTAATGTGAAAAAGGGTATTTTAAATTATATTCTGGATCCAATGGTGTAACTTAGTGATGAAAGTTGGTGGGGACGCTCTAAGGTTGGTGGCTGATGGACCTACATCTACTTAACCCAAACACTTTTAATAGGGTTTGTATTTTCCAAAAATTAGCTCAAACATATATTTATTTAATGCTTTCCTATTGTTGAGAACACAAGAATACAACAACACATTTGTGGTATTTATAGTTCTAAACAGATGCCTGCCTTTAGTGCCTTATTATAAAAAGGGCTCAAAAACATTAATGTTTAAAATATGACGAATAACAGCCGAAACCGATGCCATCATCAATATATCCTGCATCCCTAGTATGGACAGAAGTTCAATTCCATCCATCCATTTATGCATGGCTTTCCTTAAAGCTGCATCAGCGATTATCCTCCTTCTCTAGTCTCTAGCGTTCTGCTCTCTCTGCTTTTGCTCAGAGTGGCTTTGCCTCGTCTGTTCCTGTTTGGCTGTGGCGGCATCCTGGAGGGAGGCATCAGCTGTGCTGCTTCCATCGACGCCCTTGTTTGTGGATGCTGGAGATCGGCCTGTTTTCCTGTTTCTCTGGCCGTGATTGAGTGGATGTGTTCTCTTCGTCCTCTGGCATGGGAGCTGGCTCGGAGCTTGTCTGCCTGGCTGGGTGTTTCCTGGACAGAGCCACCTTTTACAGCTGCTTTTTGTATCTCTGCTTCTGTCTCCTTGAACCCCAGTCGGCCTCGGCAGATGGCCGCTCACACTGAGCCTGGTTCTGCTGGAGGTTTCTTCCTGTTAAAAGGGAGTTTTTCCTCTCCACTGTCGCTACAAGCATGCTTAGTGTGAGGGATTGTATTTGAGTCAATGAGTCGATGCAATCAACTGGTTTTCCTTAGATAGAAAACTTTGTATCAATTTGACTGTATGATCTGGTTGAACTGTAAAGTGCCTTGAGATGACATGTGTTGTGAATTTGGCGCTATATAAATAAACTGAATTGAATTGAATTCTCAAGCAGCAAAATAAAATTTAGGAATTTGTCCCACATATTGCTGAGAGCCAAAGTCTATGTATTGAATCTTATATTTAAAAAATCCTTTACACACTGATATTTGTGCTGTAATTCTTGCAGCTTTGTTATATTTTAATTTTAAGTCTGGACGTCTCTGGGTTGGCTGGCAGCTATTTCTGAGTCTTGTTCAACAACAAAATACAAAAAGATGTGTTGAATTTTATTATAGCAAAGTGTATTTTTTCTTGTAAACTTGGAGATATATTTTATTCCATGTTGCATATCCCAGTAAATCTTTTTCCCCTTTAAATCTGCAGTTGTCCCTAATGATGTCTCTACTCTGCTTAAAAACAGATTTATGAACATGTCTACCACTATAATGATGCCTGGGGAAATCATTTTCAGGATCCCTAGAAGCTCTTCAGGGTGATTCTCTGTTCAATGAGAAAACAAAAGATATGTGTTCATTTTAATCTATAGCTGTGAGTAATTTTCTTATGAGAAGCCGAGCTTTTTTAAACTTATATAAATGTACACTCTGTTGCCATTTTTAGCTGAAAAAGCTCAGTATGTAACGAACGGCATCTCTAATTTTTTTAGCCAACCTGTCTCCTAACTTACTTAAACATATATCGGAGTAGCTGCTGGTTAAAATTCACTGAGTGCTGCTGCAAATTTATGTTAATACCTCTATGCCATATTTCTCGCGACTCGGTACACAGTGAATAGTGACCCCAAATAATCTTATGTCCCAAAGCCACAGATCCGATGATATTTCACTGTAATGAAGAGTTCTTCATTACTGGGACTATTATGTATATAGCTTTTTATGTAAATAGCTTGTAGCACTTTAAAGGGGCCTTTGCACTTTATTAAAAATCAGCTTGCTTAGCACTAGGACACTTTATTTAGCACTGCACTTTACACATAGATTTGCACATAAAGAACAGTTTGCACACAAGGTTTTTAAAATATTTATTGAATATTTATTGGGTATTTTAACAGTTAGCATGTAGCCTTTTGTTCCAGGCTCTCCACGGCTGCTCTTCAGTCGCAATTGGGGTGGTTGTTTGTGGAAAAGAGAATTGATGTTTAGCGCAAGCGAGGGTTACTGTTTAGTAGTGATCAGGGGCATCTCTAGGTTTAAGAGACAAGGGTGGCTCAGCCCCTAGAAGATATTGCGCGCGCACAGCGTTTTTTTAGTGCACCTGCTAAGGCGTTGTCTAAGACAAGGGTGTAACTTTGTGTTGAAAGTTGGTGGGGACGGCTCATAAGGAAAGGGAGCTACCTGCGCGACGCCTTTTTTTTTTTGTTGGAAAGGATAAAGCCAAAAAAATGCGAATAACATTTATCAATTTAATGCTTACAGTTGAAAACATAACTGTTACAATATTCACTTATATATTTTGTGCAAAAAATATCACATAAATCTAAACAGACAGTACAAATCAAACAAATCAAATAAATATATCAATTTTGTAGAACATTTATTGACAGTCAATTTTGGGTCACTTTTTAAAATTAATTTACTTTTAAACCAGGACTCGGACAAGATCTTATGTATGAAGGACCAACTCTGCCATATTTAAAAATAAATACAGAAATAAATAAATGCTCAATAAATTTATAAGCATACAATTAATTGCCAACAAAAAAGTGAGACGTAAATGTATATAACTCTTAATTAGCTTCTTTATTTATTTGCCTTTGTAATATTTACCTTATTTATGTTTCTGTCCTTTATAATCTTCAACTTTATTTTTTAATTACTTATATTTTTAAGTATTTATTTATGTGCATGTTATTATATTTTTGTCTGTTTTATTCTTCCTTTGTATTTTTTTACCTTAGTTATTTCTTCGCCGCTGTTTATTTCTCTCTGCCTTTTTACATTTCTCTCTGCCCTTTTTACATTTCTCTTACTTATGGGGCCTTAAGCAGAATATGATTAAGCAACTCCGTCTTTCTGTCAAGAACATCCACCAGCAGGGTATATCTATACTGATTTGATAGAATCTGGGAGAGCGGACTATGTTCAACCATCCATTTTCTTTAACCTTATTCCTCAGTGGGATCAGGAGGTGCTGGTGCATATCTCTAGCCACGTTCTGGGTGAGAGGTGGGATCACCCTGGACAGGTCACCAGTCTGTCGCAGTATGTTCAACCAGCTTAAAAGTAATCGGTAATCAGATTTATTATTTGCACTTTACTAAGTGAACTTTCTAACTCCCTTAAATCTGAAATTCCAATGCCAAAATTGTTTAAATCTTTTATCTTTGGACCCCCTGCAGAGTGACGTCACACCTGCAAGATCCTATCCTTACCTTCCTGCTAGATTGCAAAAAGCAGCTTGCTCATGAGTTGTCAACTTAACACGCTAAACCTTAAATGTACGTGTACATATAAAAGAAAAAGGGGCGCAGTGCTTGCTACTGAATGGCAACACTATCAAAGTCAGGAAAAAGTTTTAAGTAAAGCCGGGATTAAAACAGTAGCTACAAGAAGCTTCAAATAAAAGGTGTTCTTTATGTTCAACCTAAACACCAACTCCGATAGACCATCAGTAGAGCAGGTGTTTAAATTAATGAATCACTGCTGCGAAAGCTTATAGCAGTGAAAGCTAATATACCACAGCCATCACTTAATAAACGCAAAATAAACAACCCTCTAAAAACGGAAAACTGTAATGGACTGAAAGTCCTGTTTTTTATGTGGGAAATTATTTGCGTGTGTTTTAGTATAATTCTGATATATTGGCGCTGTTGTCTGTTTCTATGGCAACGATACTGAATGTAGTGTAGCTTAAAACTAAAAAAAATATACGCCCGACCCGTTTATTTTTTTTTATGTATTTTTCGTGGGTACCCGATCCGTTGCAGGACTCTAGTGTAGCTGACATAACAGGGCCGGAAAAGAGTGGTTTGAGTTTTTTTCCAACGGTTCAGTTATATTTTAAATACGGTATTAACTTATTTTTACACTATTCTCTATTCTTTTACTACTTTAAGTCTCTCCTGACTAAAATTAGGTCTTAATTCAATTCAATTCAATTCAGTTTATTTATATAGCGCCAAATTCACAACACATGTCATCTCAAGGCACTTTACAGTTCAACCAGATCATACAGTCAAATTGATACAAAGTTTTCTATCTAAGGAAAACCAGTTGATTGCATTGACTCATTGACTCAAATACAATCCCCCACACTAAGCATGCTTGTAGCGACAGTGGAGAGGAAAAACTCCCTTTTAACAGGAAGAAACCTCCAGCAGAACCAGGCTCAGTGTGAGCGGCCATCTGCCGAGGCCGACTGGGGTTCAAGGAGACAGAAGCAGAGACACAAAAAGCAGCTGTAAAAGGCGGCCCCGTCCAGGAAACACACAGCCAGGCAGACGAGCTCCAAGGCAGCTCCCATGCCAGAGGACGAAGAGAGCACATCCACTCAGTCACGGTCAGAGAAACAGGACCACACTGGAAAACAGGCCGATCTCCAACATCTATTAACAAGGGTGTTGATAGAAGCAGCACAGCTGATGTTTTTTTCCAGGATGACGTCACAGCCAAACAGGAACAGACGAGGCAAAGCTACTCTGAGGGAAAGCAGAGAGAGCAGAAGGTTAGAGATTGAACTAACAGATTCTGCAGAATAGGAGAACAGAGAGAGAATGAAGCAGAATGATGAAATGGGGGTCCCTATGTCCTCCAAAAGTCTAAGCCTATAGCAGCATAACTATAGAGATAGCTCAGGATAACCTGAGCCACCCTAACTATAAGCTTTATCAAAAATGAAAGTTTTAAGCCTAGACTTAAAAGTAGACAGGGTGTCTGCCTCACGGACTAAAACTGGTAGTTGGTTCCACAGGAGAGGAGCCTGATAACTAAAAGATCTGCCTCCCATTCTACTTTTAGAAATTCTAGGAACCACTAGTAAACCTGCAGATTGAGAGCGAAGTGCTCTGTTAGGAACATAAGGAACAATCAGATCTCTGATATAAGATGGAGCTTGGCCATTTAAGGCTTTATATGTGAGAAGGAGGATTTTAAATTCTATTCTTGATTTAACAGGAAGCCAATGAAGAGAAGCCAGGATAGGAGAGATATGATCTCTCTTTTTCATTTTCATTAGAACTCTGGCTGCAGCATTTTGGATCAGCTGAAGGCTTTTAACTACAGTTTGTGGACTTCCTGATAGTAATAGTCGAGCCTTGAAGTAACAAATGCATGGACTAGTTTCTCAGCATCACCCCTGGACAGGATATTTCTAATTTTTGCAATGTTCCTCAGATGAAAGAAGGAAATTCTAGAAACCTCTTTGATATGGGATTTAAATGACAGGTCCTGACCAAAAATAACACCAAGATTTTTTACTTTATTATCTGAAATCAGTTTAATCCCATCCAAATGAAGTGACTGGCTAATCAGTTTCTTTTTCAGAGACACTGGTCCAAAGACTATAACTTCTGTTTTGTCTGCATTCAGAAGCAGAAAATTAAGAGTCATCCAGGTTTTTATGTCTTCAAGACATGCCTGTAATCTATGTAATGGGTTAGCTTCATCTGGATTTATAGACAGATATAGCTGGGTATCATCAGCATAACAGTGGAAATTAATCCCATGCTGTCTAATAATTCTACCAATTGGGAGCATGTATAAAGTAAAGAGAATTGGTCCTAGCACTGATCCCTGTGGTACTCCACAGGTAACCTTTGAGCGTGTTGAAGATCTATCATTAACATGAACAAACTGAATTCGATCAGATAGATAAGATTTAAACCAGTCTAGTGCTGTTCCTTTAATTCCAACAAAATATTCAAGTCTTTCTAAAAGAATATTATGGTCAACTGTATCAAATGCAGCACTAAGATCCAACAGGACGAGCACAGATACAAGTCCATTATCTGAGGCCATGAGAATATCATTAGTGACTTTCACCAGAGCTGTTTCAGTGCTATGATGAGCTCTAAAGCCAGACTGAAACTCTTCAAAAAGTTCATTATGGTGGAAGTGATCGCAAACTTGTTTGGCAACTACTTTCTCAAGAATTTTGGATAAGAAAGGAAGATTGGATATAGGTCTATAATTGACCAAGTCATCTGGGTCAAGAGACGGTTTCTTAAGCAGAGGTTTAATTACAGCAATCTTAAAAGCTTTAGGTACATATCCCTGTAACAGAGATAGATTAATCACATCTAAAATGGAGGAGGAGATCAAAGGGAATACCTCCTTAAATAACCTGGTTGGAACTGGATCTAACATACAAGTTGAAGGCTTAGATGAAGACAATAATTTTGCTAATTCAGAGAGTTCAACTGGATCAAAGCAGTCTAAACCCGGTTCAGATTCCATGACTACCTCAGGTACAATCGCGGATAGAGGAGTGCTTATGATCTTATTTTTAATAAGATCAATCTTATTTATAAAGAATCCAATAAAATCATTGCTGCTAAGAGCAGGTGGAATGGACGGTTCAACAGAGCTATGGCTCTGGGTGAGTTTGGCAACTGTATTAAAAAGAAATCTTGGATTATTCTTATTCTCCTCTATTAATGAGGAGAAGTATGCTGCTCTTGCTTTACAAAGGGTCCTCTTATACAGCAGTAAACCATTTTTCCAGACTAGGAAGGACTCTCGCAGGCCTGTGGAGCGATATTTTCTCTCCAGTTTCCTAGCATTTTGCTTCAAAGTACGCAGCTCTGCATTAAACCAAGGAGCAAGCTTTCTATTTTTAACGGTTTTCATTTTCAAAGGAGCTGCGTTGTCTAAGGCAATACGCAGAGAACTAGCAACCCCCTCAACAAAATCATCAACCTGTGAAGGGGAATAAGCTAAGCTTTTGCACTCTGCAGCACTGCTCAGTGACACAGAGCAGAGAGAAAGTGAAGCAGATTCTTTAAAATTTATAACTGCACTATCTGATAAAGATCTACTAAAATTGAACCAATTTTGGGGGAGGAGAACTCTGTTAAAGTAATCCTGAAGGTTATTAGAAAGTGGTCAGAGAGGACAGGGTTGTGAGGAAATACTGTTATTTCTTCACATTCTATGCCGTATGTCAGCACAAGATCCAAAGTATGAAGATGAGAATGCGTGGGACTATTCACATTTTGAACAAAGCCAATAGTGTCTAAGATAGCATTAAAGGCTGCTCTTAAGCTATCACCTTCAATGTCAGCATGGATGTTAAAATCTCCCACTATGATGACCCTGTCAGTATTTAATACCAAATCAGAAAGGAACTCTGAAAACTCATCTAAAAATTCAGAGTAAGGACCTGGTGGACGATACAAAGTTACAAAAAGAGGTTTTCTTGCCTTGAAATTTGGATCAGGGAAATTAAGGGTTAAATGTTCAAAAGAGTTGTAGGAATTAATTGTTTTGGGAGTGTTTAAATTGTTTAATTGTTTTCCACAAGTCCCTCTGACCTGCAAGTCTGAGTCCACTTCTGTCCCTGAATGGGTTAGCATTTTTGGAGGGAAGCGACAGGTGTTATAGGGAGAGGGCGGAGGGGGGTGATGGGGAGAAAGCGAGAGGCAACAGATTCTTTTTTCTGAGTTTTTTTGTCGGGGTTTGTGGACGGTGAGCAGCGGGGAGAACTTTTTTTATTTTCTTTCTGAGGAGCGGCATGAATGGGGTTTTAATCAGATATACACAGCACCGAAAGCAAAATACGTGTACAAAATATTGGTGGGGACTGTCCCCCTACCGGTCAAGATTGGTGGGGACATGTCCACACCAGTCCTTAAGGAAGTCACGCCTATGATTGTTCAGATTAACTTGTCTTCTTTATGGCTTTTATTCGGTGCTTTACTGTATTTGTTTTGGGAAAATATGAGGAAAAAATAAATACAGAAAAAAAAAATATTTTTTTTAAAATCGCAAAATAATTATAGGGTGGCTAATGCCAAAGAAAGGATGACTAAAGCCACCCTTAAATAGGTCTAACGACGCTTATGGTAGTGATGTTATGAGGTGGGCCGAGGCTTCGAGGCGTGTGTCGAGTAATGGAGGGGGCATTTCCCCGAAGTGTGTGTCGAGGCGTGATTCATTTAGAGGAGGGGCCAAAATTGATGACGTCCGAGGCCTCGCTACCGTGATACCACGTGACCGCTTCGGTATGTGGTTCGGGAAGCGCAAAAATTTTGACAGGCATCTAAACAGCTTCAGTGTTCAGTCAAGGTTCAGTCAAGATGTGGGAGTTTGGAGGAGAGCTGCTGTCAGCTGGATAAAGTTTGGATAGATTCTAAGAATAAATTGGTTGTTTTTCCAACCAATGTAGTTGCTCAAAGCTAATTTGGTTTGAATAAACAATGTAATGATCAAAATTTGACCAAACCACCGAACAAAGTCTGTGTTAACACGTTAGTATTAAGTAGGATTTTCTCCTAGGTCAGACCGTCTACATGAGTGGCGCTGTCTGTAAGAGACAGGCTCTCGCTCTAGAGGTCGACGGTTCAAGACGGGTCCTTCTCTTTTGAAAGTCGCGATTAAACTTAATTATTTTGGCTGATGAGACAAATATGCATTGTTTTGCCCGAGTAAAAATATAGATTGGGTAAATTAGGTCGGTTTAGTCAAAAGATTGGTTGAACACAACTTCCAACCTGATTAAAACCCAAAAAAAAGTTTATTTCACTAAAATGGCAGAAAAACTGTGCGCCTTAAATAAGTGTTCTAGGAAATTTTACACTTAAAAAAAACTTTTAGATTTTATTATACACACCAACCATTAACAATTTCAAGGGAACTTAAAAGGGGAAAAAAAGAAAAACAATTGCAAAAAAAATCACAGATTTTATTACTAACTGTAGTTCTGCTGTCCACCAGTAGGTGGTGACATGTTCACATGAAGCCTCATGAACTGTGGGGATATTTGAAGCAATTTGGCCAAACGGTTCAATGCCTCATGAGGCTTCATCTCACCATCAGAGGCGCACCTTGTCAACAGGCAAACCAAGCAACTGCTTGGAGCCCCGAGCCGCTGGGGGGCCCCCCGAGAGCCAGCTACTGTACACCCGGTAGATAAACAGCAACAGGCGAGCATGAAGTGGCAACGCTATAGTGACTGAGGAGATGCACAACTGCATTTAAAAATTCTGATTGGATGGAATGTTGATTGACGTTGGCTTTGCCCAGTCAAAATCCAGCCTTGCCCAGCCCAGGTGGATGACTTCCCTTGAAGGTACACTATGCAACTGGTGTTGATTTTCCAGCGAGGCTCCCCCCAGAGGGCGAAAGTAAAAGTGCACTGTCGTAAATATGCACAGCTGTTCTCCTGGTTTCTCCGTCAAGCCAGGCGCGGTTGTTTTGAGCTTAGCAGACAGGCGAACGCAACGAATGACTAATGCTGCGTTCACACCGCAGCTGGCACGACAGAAGCAGCGAGTTTACATGCAACGTAACGTCAAGGCGCAGCAAAAGGTCCCGCGGCGCGTTTTGAGCAGCAGGCGCAGCACGTCTGAGCAGCTGAAGCAGCGCATCGGGCGCGTTTAAGCATCTGACGCAGGGAGAGAGACACAGCGCTGATGATCACTCCTCTTAAACAGTTTATTGACGCCTAAATTAACTTAAAATGCAGAAATCTGCCGGCAGAATATGCAGTTTGGATTATTTAGATGAAAAACACCTACCAGCTGTCTTGGTGAACCGCGAGGAGGCGACCAGGCCAGAGGCTGCTGATGAAGGGATCTCTACTGTCGGCGCACCGCTGGTATGTGGGGGTCTGAGCGGCTCCGACAGAAAAAATATTAAAGGCAGGATAATAATCTGAATGAACTGACGGCACTGATTACGTTTTCAGGTGTATTTTCTCACTTAAACACATATTAAAACTACTTTATTCCCACTAATCACAGCAAATATAGCTGCAAGGCAGAGAAAGGATAGTGAAGCTCCGCCCAACGAGCGTCAGACACACTTTTGCACCGCGCAGCCAGAGCAGCAAAGCTGCTTCAGCCGCGCGTCAGAACTAACTGGTTCAAGCAGCAAAAATGAAGCAGCAGACCCGATTTTGCTGCGTCCGATGTGAACGTAGCATAACTGCACAAGGATCGCCACTGTGCTAGCAACGAGAATGCTTTTAACTGGGGGCATGTAGCAGTTCTCGCCGTAAAGCAAGACTGACTCTCACGAGACTTCTGAGCCTGTGGGTGCGGGTCGGTGCTCCTGCAATTGCAAGTGCGGTATTTCCCCCACAGACCACCAGGGCGGCCGAGAATACCTTTGTTCAACCTGAAATTAATCATTTAATCATCCATAACGTTATGGAACACATTAATTAACTGAAAAATGTTGCATAGTGTGCCTTTAATGAAAATGAACGTAGCCTAGCGAATGGGTGACGTTGTAGGCCTATCGTTCAGTAAATTGGAAAGCAATTATGTAACTAAGCTGAAGGAAAATTATTAATTTTCCATGTCTCAAGAGAGACTTTCAGGACTGGCGTTTATTTCTATAGAGTATAGCGTGCGAAGGTCTTTGGATCTGGAGGACTTAGGCCCCGTCCACACGAAGTCAAAACGAATACAAAACGCTAATATTTTCCAGAATGTTTGTCTTAAAGACGGAGACGTAAAATAAATGTGATCGTCCACACGGATGCATGAAAACGCTGCAAAATGTATGCCAGGCCTGTAAGTGGCGCTGTGTTTCCAAAGCAAAAATAGGCGACGAAATGTTGGGCATGCGCACTAATATTTACACATGGTTGCCCTGCGGGTCCATTATCGTGGTTCAGTCAAATTCAGGTGCTGAACTATGTCGTCAATATTGCTCTGTTCTTCCTGGAGATATTCCAGAAGAAGAAGATTCTGTTGTAAGCCCGACAGCAGGGTGAGTAGCATTAGCAGCAACCATTCAACACAGTACGGCGCCATTGTGATACTGTGTCGCGCATGCGCATGCGTGTTTAGAGGCGATGCTATGACGCATGCGTGTAAAAAAAAAAAGCGGTTAGAGCTTAAAGATGGAAACGCGAAAATGGCGTTTCAAAATCTTTCCACTCTGAAGGCTTAATAAAAAAAAAGATCGTTTACAGACCCCCGAAACGCCGGCTTCGTATGGATGAGAGGCTGGTTTGGTGAAAAATTTGTGTGTTTAGGCCAGGGTTTGACTTCGTGTGGACGCGGCCTCAGTGTCTGCATTTGCACAAGCGAAGGCCCGTAAGCAGCAATTCTGGAAGCAGTATAGGACCCCAATAATTTCACTACACTTACTATACTTTATATTTTGTACAAAGTTTATATTGGGTTTTTAAAGTAATTTACTGTTTTTTTTTATTTTACTATACATTTATTTTAATTTATTAGTTTATTTTTTACTTTTATTCTTTTATATTTTCCAAAATAACAAGGTTGTTCATGTTTAGAACATTTGGAATAAAAAAAAGGTTTTATTTAATACATTTTTCATTGGTGTCAGATTATTTATAACCTAACATAACGGTGATGAACACTGGTCAGTAGGGCCCCCTAGGATTTTATGCTTGGGGCCCCCACAGACTCTAGAATCGCCTCTGCTCACCATCCCTACTGTTTAGAAACTTCACCAAATGTTAGTGTAAAGTCTGTCAGAAGTATGTGCAAGGGAAGTGTTGTGGTGCCTAGAAAGTGACTTACCTGTCTTTTCTGTGTCCTCTCCAGGGTGTTTGGACAAATGCTTCCCCGGGGGTCCAGACACCATTTAAAGGTTCTGGGAGAGACCATGGAAAACATAGGGGGACTTGTGCACATAGTTTGTGGGATTTCTAGAGTGTTTGGGTGTAAGTTAAATCAGAAAATATTTATAAAAAAATAACCTTAAGTGTGTGTTTGTAGATATTTAATTTAAATGTGTGTTTTTTAGATGGAAGTGAGGAGTTAATTTTTATGTAAATGGTTTAGTCCTTCAGCTGTGTCTATTTAAGCCAGAGATAGTGTGTTTGATGGAAACTGAATGCTGTGGAGCCAAATAAACCTGCTGATGCCTCAACTTCACTCTGCCTGGGAAAGTTCATTTTCTCACTGAAAATCCAGCCGAGAGGTCGCCTGTTTACATTCATACAATATCCTATCCATAGAAACCAATGGGACAAACGAAGACTCCGAAGGAAAGAAGTTTTTTTTTTTTTTTTCATTATCCTATGGTCTCCTTTATATATTTGTTTTTGTTTTTCAGGCCTTTCTTCCAGCGACCGCCCACCTTTCCTTTACCATGACCTTTTTTACTGAGGGGGAAAAAAAGGTGGATGAGCATGAAAATCCAGCCGAGAGGTCGCCTGTTTACATTCACCAAGAGGTGGGACTCGAGAGCAGTGGGAGAGCGAGGAAAAAATACGGACTGAAAACGCTCTGAAAACAGTTAGCTGCACCCAACCCCAGTTACTGTTGGCTAATCAGCGGAAAGGGGGAAAAAGCGGAAATTATTGGTGGGAACTGTCCCATCCATACCCAAGTTGGTGGGGACATTGTTACGGTTACTGACCTCTAGGAGCTCTCTCATGAAGAGAGCTCTCTGTGTTTCAGGTCTCCCTGGCTGTTACAGGTGCAATGTGTTGAAGCTCGTCAGCCACCTCATAAAGAGCTTCAACCCTGAGATGTCAGGCCCCCTTCTCTTATTCACTGGGGCCTTGATCTGAAGTTATCTTGTTCATGAGCTGAATGTCTCTGTGTGTGTTCATGCTGAACAATTGACTGACTAAAGTTTTGTTTTTCTGTTCACAGTGGAAGCTGGTAGGGGTCCTCTGCCATTTTTGTTGAACTGTTTTCTCCTTGTTTTGTGGTTAGCCAGGGAGTTTTTGGGTAACCCTACCATACAAAATGTTGATGTCTGTAGAAAAGATGATTTATATGAAATTGCATCACTTTTTGGTATCCGTGTCTCTAAGTCTTTGCTTAAACGTGAACTGAAATCTCTTGTCTTCAGTGGCTTGGTTGAGAAAGGAGTAGGCCTACTCCCAGTGAGATTGGATAAGGAGGAGGCCAGCTCTTCTGAAACTGCTGATCAGTTAGAGGTTTGTGCTGAGGAGGGAGTGAAGACACCTCCTGTTTCTGCCAAGCCAGAGTTGGAAAAACCACCAGCCTCTCTCCCACGGTTTGAGCCTTTCTCTATGGAGTCCCCTACTCCTAGCGTTGAGGCACGTCTAAAGGTACGTCTGGTGCGGCTAGAACTTGAAGCTAAGGAAAGGGAACGGAAGGATGAATTTGAGTTCCAGCTTAAGTGCAGAAGAATTGAAGCTGAAACTGACATCAAATTGCGTCAGCTGGAGTTACAGTCTCATACACTGACCACTGTACTCACTACGGATTCTGGTGGGGATGAAGATGACGGCGTTATTTCCCCAGATAAACCTTCCTCCCCTTCATCACCTTTCACATTTGAGATCAGCAAAAATATTGCCCTGGTCCCACCATTCCGGGAGACGGAGGTGGAGGCATATTTTAATGCGTTTGAACGTATTGCTGTTGCCCTTCATTGGCCCACAGAAGTTTGGTCCCTTTTGTTGCAGTGCAAACTCAGTGGTAAGGCACAGGAAGTATGTGCAGCACTAACAATTGAAGACAGTCTTGTGTATGACAAAGTTAAAGCTGCCATACTCAGGGCATATGAGCTGGTGCCTGAGGCATACAGGCAGCGTTTCAGATCCTTAAGAAAATCCAGTGCACAAACATTCGTTGAATTTGCAAGGGAAAAGGGAATGTTATTTGACAGATGGTGCCAGGCAACTAAAGTTACTGATTTTTCTTCACTACGTGAGTTGATATTGTTGGAAGAGTACAAAAACTGCCTTCCAGATCGTACAGTTTTGTACTTGAATAAACAGAAAGCCTCAACCTTACAAGAGGCAGCTGTCCTGGCTGAAGAATTTGCCCTTACTCACAAAAATGTTTATTTTTAAAGATTTTCTTTTTCAAAGGGGCTGCCTTGTCTAAGGCAGTATGCAGAGAACTAGTTACCCCATCAACAAAATCAACAACCTGTGTCATAATCTTGGCGCTGATAGTTGGGTTTTTTCCTCTGCTCCTGCTCACCTGCCAAATTGGCCCTGTGGCTTATTACTGCCAATCTGATTCACCTGTTCCCTGCAGCTATTTAGGCTGTTGGTTTTCCTGCTATCAGCTTGGATTATTCAACCTGTGTCATTGTGAGTTACCCAAGCTGTCAAAGTAAATGTTCTGTTCTGTGGAATTCTTCTCAGTTTTTTGCCCATGTGTTTTTGGTTTTTTGCCTTTTTCCCTGTCTGCCCTGCTCAGTTTGGTTTTTGGCCTGACTGCCTGGATTTGGCCTTATATCGAACTTGGACTGTTTTTCTGACCTCGGCTTGGATTCTCCCTGGATACCTCCTCGGCTCTTCTGGTTTCTGACACTGCGCTGGGGCTGGCTCCCCCACACTCTGTTCTCTGAGGCGGTAATGACCGCAAGCTGTCTCCCCCCCCGGGTTTCTCCTCTCTGAGTTTCGGACTGAACTCTCAACCAGGTCAGTGACTTTTTGTTGTCTTCTCCACTCTTCATTCTTGTCTCTGACCTGAGTTTCCTGTCTCAGCAGAGAATCAGAGAACCCGCTCTGAGGAGTTTCCACCGTCCTCTTTCAGTTATTTTTTTTTTTAAATAAAACTGTTTTGAAGCTTTCTGTTTGTCTGCTGAATATTGGGTCCAACCTGTGAAGGGAATGAATTAAGCTTTTACCCTCTGCAGCGCTGCTCAGCGACACAGAGGAGAGGGAAAGTGGAAAATTTGTAACAGCCTTAGTTGATAATGATCTTCTAAAGCAGGCATCCCCAAAGTCGGTCCTCAAGGGCCGCTGTCCTGCAGGTTTGAGATGTTTCTCTGCTCCAGCACAGCTGATTTTAATTGATAGCTGATTAGCAGGCTTTTGCTCTACTGCAATCATTATAATCAGCTGTGCTAAAGCAGGGAAACCTCTAAAACATGCAGGACAGCGGCCCTCGAGAACCGAGTTTGGGGGTGCCTGTTCTAAAGTGAAACCTTCTTTTGGGGGAGAAGATTTCTGTGGTCAAAGAGGGAAGCGTTGTGAGGAAATACTGTTATTTCTTCACTTTCAATGTCATATCTGTTATTTCTTCACTTTCAATGTCATATGTCAGTGAGAAAGTTCACATTTTGAATAAAACCACTGAAAAAAGCGTCTAAGATGGCATTAAAGGCTGCTCTTAAGCTATCACCTTCAATATCAGCATGGTTGTTAAAATCCCCCACTGTGATGACCCTGTAAGTATTCAACACTAAATCGAATGGGAACTCTGAAATCTCATCTAAGTTTTCAGATTAAGGACCTGGTGGACGATACAAAGTTAAAAAATAGAGTTTTTGCTATTTGGTTAAGGGAAACTAAGGGTTAAATGTTCTAAAGAGTTGTAAGTATTAACTGCCTTTCAAATAATCAGTAAGTCAGACTGAAAGATTGTTGCTACTGGATGTTGCTCCTTGCCAAGAATTTGGGGATGTGAAATTTTAAATGACTAGAAGGAGTTGCCCAATTTATGCTCACATAATCCTCTTGCTGCAGCCAAGTTACTGTAAGACAACATAAATCAAAGTTACTATCACAAGAGTAGTCATTGACTACTAGTTTATGAAGAAAGAGATCTTATGTTAAATAAATCACATTTAATAATTTCAACTTTTTACCCAAATTGAGTTTTTATTAGATTATCATGATTTACTTCTTTGGGAAACTTTACTAATTTATTTGATTTTGGTCTTGGGCAAGACACTGTCTGGATGGAGTAAAGAGTGAGTAACAGAGAAGCTGCATAGACTTGTTTTTGATTCTTCACAAAGAAGTACAATTTTATATCTTCATGTTTGAAGCCTGAAATGTGGCAAAAGGTCAAAAAGTTAAAGAGAGCCGAATACTTTCACAAGACACTGTATTACAAAAGGTTTCTTTCAGAATGGATTATATCAATCAGCTAACTCAACTCTGAGTCAACCTTGAGTTCAATGTGAGCAGTAGCATGAAAAGATGCCCCCAAGCAGAAAACATGATCTGTCATGGCAAAGGAAGGAAAGAAAAAGCCTAGAAGTGTCCTGTTATTCTCCATTGTGCTGTGTTTTTACTTTAGAAGTCTAGACATGTGTAAAACCAGAGCTTTAACATAAGGGGTTTACAAAGACACCATTCAAATGTAGTTTATTTTCTTTATTTCAGAAAGTCAACATCCAGATACAATATCCTATCCACAGAAACCAATGGGACAAAGGAAGACTCCGATGGAAAGACGTTTTTTTTTTCTTTCATTATCCTGTGGTCTCCTTTATATATTTGTTTTTGTTTTTCAGGCCTTACTTCCAGCGACCACCCACCTTTCCTTTACCATGACCTTTTTTACTGAGGGGGGAAAAAAGGTGGATGAGCATTAAAAGGGGTTCATGAGCAAGAGCTGAAATACAAACAATATTAGATTTTGTATCAACTCACAATTTCTGAGCATGTTGAATTCTGTTCAGTAACACAGTAATCTGTGGGATGGAAAGGAATACATGCATCACAATGACAGAATATTATTAAAGTTGAATAAAATCTCAATTAGTTTGGATAGTGGGAACAATCAAACATGTGAATCGTCAATTCAAAGCATGCATGCCCAGGGTAGAGGGGGGGCCCTGGACTAACTAAGTAACCTCTGTTAGGATTAGTATTATTGATGATTTCTGAGTCTGTTATACCCTCATAGTTCCTGCCTGTTGTGTGTCAGAGCGAATGTTTTCTAAAGTAGTTCATCTAATTGGGATGGTTTCATTGTCAGGACAAAATGTCATCTTCATTATGTACTTGGCAAAGATTTGGGGATGGAATGAGATTGATGTCCTTGATCTAAGAACAAAAATGAAATAATTTGATGAGCCTGGAGCCATGGATGTCTCCTGATCTGCAGAAGTGTATGATGTACTGATGTCATGATGTGGCAGACTGGAGTTGTATAAATTGCTTCTTTAACCCATGGCCACTTCATGAGATGTGAGCCCTGTTGGTAAGCAGCTGCCTTATGTAACACTAAGCAACTTCTCTGATATGAGTAAGGTTACAATTTCTGTCAAAATCTGTTCTCATCATCATGTCTATTTAATACTTATACATTATGAAGTGTTATTTAAAGAGTCATCTCTTCAAAGCAAAAGAACCAGAGAGAGAAAGCTTTAAGGTGCAATCTTTCCATAACACCTTAATGGACAACGTGTGTTTTTAAATGTTAGCAAAGAAATACAGATTTATTTTTAATAAAAGCTTTTCCTGTTAGGCCTTCCGATTATCACTTAATTCTGATTATCCACTGCAGTACCAGAATTACCCCCACCTGCCATTCTTTCTCAATGGTTATTCTGCTAACGCAGCATTTTAGAAGTTTATCAAGCTGCTTAACATAAGGCTGGCTGTGCTCAGGTGGATGGGAAAATACAGAACCTAAATTTTCCCCTCTGTCCTAGGTCAGACATCACTTTAACATTAGCCTCATTTACACTACGCTTTTGAAACCGTGTGGAGATTGGTCCGAGCAGATCAGAACTAAACCACCGTACACCGGTGGTGCGCTGTCACTGGAAATCCCCTTCAGCAGCAGCCTCTGGCCTGGTCACCTCTTGGGGGTTTTGGAAGTAGATTTTTAGCTTTTTTCATGTACGCAATCCAAACTGCAGCCACCAGAGTAATAAAAGCAAACATAGATCTTGTGTAGACACCACCTCGACAACCAGCGGTTGAATGACAACACGCAGCAAAATGTCATCACTGGTCAGATCTGGGAGAGGACCAGAGAAAATTACGGAGTCCGACATTGTCACTTGGGGGTTTTCCGCTACTGTTTGTGGCAGCTGGAAGTAGATTTTTAGCGTTTTTCATGTACACAATTCAAACTGCAGCCACCAGAATAATAAAAGCAAAGATATTTTGCCATCAGTTTTTGACATTTTAAGTTAAATTAGGCGTTAATAGACTGTTTCAGGGGGGTGATCATAGTGATCTGCATCAGCAGTGCTGTGTCTCTCTCCCTGCTAGTTCCGAGATCAGCTTCTCTGATTGGCTGATGTGGGGCGTCGAGCAGCAAAAGTCAAATGTTTCCAACTCCAGGAGCTGCTTCTTGTGCAATGCATCCTGCGCCTCAGATGCTCAGAAGCCACAAGGTGCTGCTTCAGGTTCTCAGCTGTGTCAAGATACCCTGCTTCCGCTGCTTAAAAATTACTGCAGGTCCTTCTGATGCGCCTTCATACGCGTCAACCATTGACTTTGCATATTAACCAGCTGCTTCTGCTGCAGTCTCAACGTAGCATTAAATCTAGTTTAGCCCCTTTTGTTTAGTTGAGAGAACTTCTCATTTGCTTGTAAATATGATATACTTATATTTCTAAGGTGTTTTTGTGAACGACTCTTTTAAAAGACTCAAAACAACTCCCATTAACCGATGTTATCGCTTTAATCTGTTTGTAGCCACTTGTTCTGCAGAACTGACATCTAATTACAAAAATTCACAAAATGTCTGTTTCTTTTTCTTGAATCATATGTTTGGTTATTATGAGAATTAAGATGAACAATAGTTGGACGGCGCATAGCCCCTGTACTATGTCCATGTACCTTTTTTTTTTTTTTTTTTATATTCTGGCCGATATATATCGGATATCAACCAATATTGGATATATCGGTTTCTGAAAACATGAAAGACATGACCAACATTTTATTTATTCTAATGAGATGGAAGAATCTAAAACCCCATTTTCTCATTGTTTTGTTTTAAACTTTAAAAGTAAAGAGTTAAACTTATGATAATGAATTAGGTTTAATATGGGATTAGTCACTGTTTATAATGGCATGGCATCTCCTGTATTCTTTGGGTCATGCATGGTTAGATGTGTTTAAAATAATCATGTAATGTTTTGTACAGTTAATCCTACTGTGTAAGTAAATATTTAAGTCTAACCTAGAGAAAAACCTGTACATTTATTGTTTAAACTATCAAACTCGCTTTTATATTTTATGAGGTAGTTAAAAGCAGTATTAGGTTTTAACAACTCACCTCATATTTTTGGTGCTTCATTTGCTCCATGTAATAAAATTTCTCAGATTCCAGCTGGTAGATCCAGTTCCACATCTCCTGCGCCCGGTTCCTACGAATAAACACACCGTTTTTATTACCAGACTGTAAATGTTGTTGTTTTTATGGTTACATTTTGTTTTATAGCGATTCAGCAGGGTAAGTGGCTCTAGAGTAAAGCTTTAAAGGAATGCACAATTACAGGAATAGTACACCCAAAACACGATTAGCCTTCATTTTCTACTCACCCCCATGCTGAACAACACTCTGGAGTACTTTTTTGATATCTCAAATGCATCTGGAGATCTGGGAGGCTTCTTGCTGTCTGCTGACATTCAAATAATGGAGGTCTATGGTGCCCGAGGCAGAAAGGTCCATAAAAGTCCACAAAAAACATGTCAATATTCCTCCATACTGCTCGTCCAATGTATTCCAAGTGTCCTGAGTGGGTAGCATCCAGAATTTACTCGAAACGAAGTCATTTAGAATGTTTTTAGAGCATAAACAGTAGTGTATAGGATTTCCTAAAAGCGCGTTCACGAGTCTACGGAAACCGCGGCAGACCAAACCGGATGAAAGTGCGCATTCAGCTCGGCAAAGAACTCATGCTCTTCCTCAACACTAAAGTCCTCAGACATTTTTCTTTCGTTGTTTCTTTCTTTGCACAGGTAAACAGCACATTTCTTCTTCTACGCTTGCATTATCGGCAGAGCAGACGCTGAATGCGCACTTTCATCTGGTTTGGTCTGCCGCGGTTTCCGTAGCGCCGTGAACGCGCAGGCGCGCACTTTTAGGAAATCCTATACACTACTGTTTATGCTCTAAAAACATTCTAAATGACTTTGTTTCGAGTAAATTATGGACGCTAGCCACTCAGGACACTTGGAATACATTGGACGAGCAGTATGTAGGAATATTGACACGTTTTTTGTGGACTTTTATGGACCTTTCTGCCTCTGGCGCCATAGACCTCCATTATTTGAATGTCAGCAGACAGCAAGAAGCCTCCCAGATCTCCAGATGCATTTGAGATATCAAAAAAGTACTCCAGAGTGTTGTTCAGCATGGGGGTGAGTAGAAAATGAAGGCTAATCATGTTTTGGGTGTTCTATTCCTTTAACCTTGATATTGAACTTTATTTAAAAACATATATATTTTCAATTTAAACATGATGCTGTGAAACAACTGTAAGTTTTCAACCCTATAATGCCAAATGTATCATATTTGATACATACGGTTTCTGAAATGTTTTGCATCTGAAACCCTTTTGCATAATTTAATGGTAAAAACTTTGCTCAAAATCCTATTGTACACAATCAGATATACCTGATAACAGAGGGCAGAAGACTACACAAAAAATAATCTTGACTTATAACATAGTAATAAATTATTAATATCAAAAATGTATTTCTGTTTTTTTCTTTTTACATATTTTGTTAAAAGGGCAAATAAAGAATTCAAACCAAAAAAATATAATTTTCTATTTTGTTTTATTCTTGGATCGGGCTTTAAAGGGTTAAAGATTTAAATTCCTAAAAAAACAAAATTTTAGAAATGTTACGTGGATCATAACAGGTTGTTTGTGCTACAATGCATTTTGGGTAAATGACATATGCTAGGTTATGTAGCATTAGCTCTAGAGGTGGGCGATACCAGGAATTTTTAATCGATACAATACTAAGTAAATATAGAGTCAGTATCGCTGATATCAATATAATACCAATACTTTTTAACATTTAGGCTTTATGTATTTATTTATTGGGGCAATGAGCGAAGTTTTGTCTCTTCTCTCTGTTTCTGTAGCTCAATGTTTTCTTGCTGGTGTTGGGTTTTCATGTGCTTATATACACTTGTTGTGTTTCCACTGCATTTAATCGGCTTTATACAAACCATACAGCTTGCCACTGTTTCATTTACATTTTTTAAATATATTCAAATGCCGCTTCTTTCCCTCCTCATGTTTTTCTGCTCTGCTGTGGAGCAGCAGCGCAGTTATATGTGTCGAGCGGAGAGAGAGCTGAGTGGGCGGGGCCAGGCTGAGCCTGCGTGCTGAGCCGCTAACGAGAGGGGGTGAGCAGCAAAGCGATGTAACACAGGCGGGCAGACTGGTCAGTCTGCTGCAATTAGTGAGTGTGGGAGAGAAGAAAAAGTATCGATCTTGTTTAACCAATATTGTTCGATATCAATACCAAAGTTGATATCGATAGTATCGATCCTAAGATCGATCTGCCCACCTCTAATTAACTTTGTCCAACAAAAACGGCAGCAAGAAAGTCTGAACAGAACATTTTCAGAACATTAAAGTTGATGATGATGATGGGAGAATTGGGCAAAGAAGCTACAAATTGAACATGCTAACACAGATATAGAGCTATGCTACAAAGAGCTCCAGTTTCTAACTAAATCTGTTTACGGTGAGCATTAGGATCAAAACATTTTCTCAAATATATTAAAAAGATGTGTTAGTGTGGAGGTCTTCAACAGGGGGTCCGTGACCCCTAGGGAGTCCAAGGAGGTACTGCATGGGGGTGTTGGGATCTGAAGGTTGTGTCCATCTTCTCCACCAGAGGGCGCACGAGATCTCCTGGGGGCATGAGCTGACTGCAACACCTGTCTTCAATCTGCTCATCAGGAGGTCCTACTTAAGGAGGAGGAGACTAACACTTCCCTGCCAGAGTGTTTGCCAGTAATGGTTAGCAGAACCTGAGCCAGCCTACCTGATCTTGCCTGATTTTTGTGAACCTGTCTGACCCTGTCTTCTCCCTGTCTCTCAGAACCTGTCTTGCCTGGAAACCTGAACCTCAGAGGAGAAAAATCTCAACCCGGAACCTGCCTGCCTGCACTCAGTCTCTGCCTCAGCCCTCTGCCTGCCGACAAGCCTCCGGACTCACAAGGTTCCCCCCCTGCTGATCAAAATCCCTTTGAGCAGGTATTAATCTCCGTCATCATCAAACTGCATATTCCATGGATCAAAACTAATCACTCTGTCCTCATCAGTGGAGTTTCCTCCTGTGACCAGACCACAGAACCAGAACCCGTGCATAATTCACTCTGTACATTTGTAAATAAATCTTTGAAACTTTCCCCTGTCTCAAGAGAGTGTTTCTGCACATGTGGGTTAGACGCCTTGCACCCAACATGACAGGGGGTCACCAAAGTTTTGGTTGATTAAACTTTTTTTTTTTTATATTCCCCTCTGAAATTGTTTCCACTAATTGAAATGTCTTTAAATCCACAATAACATGAATTCAACACACTGTAGTAAACAGATGATGCCTCCTAATGCTTGAGAAGCATTATCTCCAAAATAAAAAAAGAACGTCACTCACCTTAAACCATCCTCTCTCATATTATCGATGCCTAAAGGCTGCCGTCTATCAGCCAGTGTCTTCCTTTTGATCTCCCTGCCTGTCAGCCGTTTGCTCTTCCTCGACTCAGCCTGGAACAGATTTGAACCCCACATCGTCACCCTCTGCTCTGTCCTGTTCTCCTCATCAACCCGCCTGAAAACAAGTGACTGACCTTGGTCAGGAATCCTCCAAAGTTGGCTCCCATGCCAGTTAGCACTTTCTTCTTCTTGGCATCATCATCTGCCTTCTTTTTGGCCTCCTCTTCCTCTTTTCTGTGACGCTCCTCCTGCAAAGGTGTATGTATGAGGAATGGATTGCATAGATTGATATGTATATGTATTAGTGTTGCACCGATACTAGTATCGGGCAGGGCCCCTATCCAGCACTAAAATGGTGGTATGGTGGCAGCGAGTACCAACAAATAGGGCACATTAACAGTAATGGCAACAATATTTCCCTTTCAACATTAACCTGGCTGTGGGCTAAGGAGTAGCCTGAGCAAAAGAAATCAAATCAAAGAAGTGACCTCCCATGACTATGAATCTGATCACAGTGGGAGATTTGTCGCCTGTATTTGTCCCTAACTATGTAGGGGCAGTGATAGTCATTGCAGTCCAGGGACAGGGTGCAGCTCCTCTATAAGGTGCCTTGGTTAAGGTCAATGACCGGCATACCTGACATGTACATAACAACCAAACTTGCTTTAGGTTGATAGACTACAGTATATTAATCAGGCTATGTATTCTTCCAAAAAAACAATTCCACCATCCCCCCTTCTTTTTTTTCTCTTTTTTTTTTACATCTAGACTATTGGTCATAGTCATTCCAAAAAAACTTGAAAAAAACCCCACTGGACTTTGTTTCCAAGTTTGAAGACGTTTTGCCTCCCATCCAAGATGCTTTTTTATTTCAAAGTGTCAGAAATAGCGTAAAGTTCAAGGCTTTACAGGTTGGACCAAAAACACTTTGTTTTGGTTTAGAAAACATGCAACTGGACGAGCGGGTCCGCCCCTTTTGAATAGGGGTCGTTTGAGTTAGTTGTTAGCCTGTAATACCTGATACCTGTCTATGTCTCTGAAAGAGGGTTGTTAGAGGCCTGGCTGAAAGGCTATGGGGGTAGGGGTTAACAAAGTTTAGAGATACTTTTGAAGACAAATGAGGCAACGTTTTTTATTTCGGGGTATCAGTGTAAAAGGGCCCTGTATCAATAACCATATCACACTTTTTGATTTTTATCTATAGTGCAGAGAATCATGTATTTATTTATTTTCACTTTACCACTTTGTGCTGATCTGTGACATACAATCCTCTAAAATACAAGTAAGTTAGTTATTTTATCATAACAAAATGTGAAAAAATGGTTACAGAGGTGTTTGCAAAGCATTGCAAATGTTAAACATAAGCTGCAAGTGACAGTTAAACTGAGGATTTACTGTTTCAAACAGGTAAAGAAAACCCGGCCTTTACCGCGATCCGGATCTGCCGGTCTTTCTCCTTCTCTGCTCTAACCCTCTGGATCTCAGCCCTATCAGCTCGACGGCGTTCCTGAGGGCAAAAAGTACTTAGCAATCGTCTACTTTCTCATTTATTTGAAAACCAATTTGGAGTCTTGGAGACAAGCAATAATCTTAAAAGCAATCTCACAATGCGATCCTTCAAACCAATTAGTTCCTCCTCATCCTTCTTCCTTTGCTCAAAGTGAGCATCAATCAGGGTGTGCAGCTCCAATAAGTCCTTTTCCATACGCTTCCTGTGGATGTCCTGGCAAAGCAATGAAACAATGAACAACAAAGTCACAATGAATGAAGGAAATGTAGAGCCTCAGACACCGAACCATTTGCACTGCAAAAACAATCTGAGTAAAAATTTCTTAAAAAGAGCATATTTGCTGTTAATTTGAGTCGGTAAACAGATTAGCTTCCAATGGAATGAGGACTTTTACCGTTAAATTAACATTATTACATATAATGGACTTGTGTTAAGACACTGAAGTGTTTTTTTTCTTATTTCAAATGTAAATTTTTTTGTTCCATTGGCAGAGCGCCTCACTCACCTCCCCAATTCAAGAAAACAATGGAGTTATTGACATCCTTAGATTTGAGTTTTTTGCAATATTATTTGAGTATGTGTGAATTCCTCCCTGCCATGGTAACATCGACAACCGTTTAAGTCAGTTGAATAAAATTCAAAAGAATCTCACATCCGTCTCTCAGTCCACAAGATAACATAACGATGCCTCATTTATGCTAATTGACCTTTGTGACCTCATGTCTCATTTACGATTTTTATTAACCTGCTGTCGCAAAAAAATATTATTTATTTATTTTGTTTTAATCAAGTCAAATATTACATCTGAATTTGCATGTATTATCTTATATTATCATATTCCTTTAAGTTCTCATGAAACAATAGTGTTAAATCCAACAAATGCCAGATTTCTTTTTTCATTCTACTGTATAATGTGGCGTCTTCTTAAAAACAACATGGAGCTAAACTGCATGATATTTAAGCATTGTATACATATCTGCACAAATAATAAAAATACTTGGTTACGATGATAAATAAAACAATATTTAATTATTTTATTACACTGTTTTTTTTTTTTTAGAGATTCTGTATTGGTGCAGGAATGAAAGGAACAGCAAAGCAGGGAGAAAAATTTGAAGTACTATTTGGCTGAGGAGCTACGATGGAGTATTAGGGTCAGGCTAGAGATTTTTTATTTTATTTAAAGTCGTGACATTACAAGAATGAAGTCATCATACAACAAGCTGTTTCAGAAAGAAAGCTTCGAGCTCCGACCAGCATATGACGGCCGACCTGCTCCACCAATCAGCAACCTATAAGATCCTCCCTGCTTTGACGCTGGTGCTAAAGGATTTCCTTATTTTTGAAACCAGAGCCAAAGTATAACTTCACATTCCTCATTTTAACACAACTCTTGTTATTTTACGAATTTATTCTTACAATGTTACGACTTCATTCTCGTAATTTTATGACTTTATTATCGTACTTTTATGACTATTCTCGTTAAAACTTGAATCTCGTAATTGCAGGTCTTTATTCACGTATTTTTTCGACTTTATTCCCGTAATTTAATGACTATTCTTGTTCTGACTTTATTCTCGTACTTTTAGGACTATTCTCGTTAAAACTTGAATCTCGTAATTGTACGTCTTTATTCACGTATTGTTTCGACTTTATTCTCGTACTTTTATGACTAGTGTTGTTGAAACTTGAATCTTGTAATTGTAAGTCTTTATTCACGTATTGTTTCGACTTTATTCCCGTAATTTTAAGACTATTCTTGTTACGACTTCATTCTCGTAATTTTATGACTTTATTATCGTACTTTTATTACTATTGTCGTTAAAACTTGAATCTCGTAATTGTAGGTCTTTATTCACGTATTTTTTCGACTTTATTCCCGTAACTTTATGACTATTCTTGTTCTGACTTTATTCTCGTACTTTTAGGACTATTCTCATTAAAACTTGAATCTCGTAATTGTACGTCTTTATTCACGTATTGTTTCGACTTTATTCTCGTACTTTTATGACTAGTGTCGTTGAAACTTGAATCTCGTAATTGTAAGTCTTTATTCACGTATTGTTTCGACTTTATTCCCGTAATTTTAAGACTATTCTTGTTACGACTTTATTCTCGTATTGTTATGACTTTATACTATACTTTTATGACTATTCTCGTTGAAACTTGAATCTCGTAATTGTATGTCTTTATTCACGTATTGTTTTTACTTTATTCCCGTAATTTTATGACTATTCTTGTTACGACTTTATTCTCGTACTTTTATGACTATTCTCGTTACAACTTGAATCTCGTAATTGTACATCTTTATTCACGTATTTTTTCGACTTTATTCCCGTAATTTTATGACTATTCTTGTTACGACTTTATTCTCGTACTTTTATGATTTTTCTTGTTAAAACTTAAATCTCGTAATTGTATGTCTTTATTCACGTATTGTTTTTACTTTATTCCCGTAATTTTATGACTATTCTTGTTACGACTTTATTCTCGTACTTTTATGACTATTCTCGTTACAACTTGAATCTCGTAATTGTAGGTCTTTATTCACGTATTTTTTCGACTTTATTCCCGTAATTTTATGACTATTCTTGTTCTGACTTTATTCTCGTACTTTTATGACTATTCTCATTAAAACTTGAATCTCGTAATTGTACGTCTTTATTCACGTATTGTTTCGACTTTATTCTCGTACTTTTATGACTAGTGTCGTTGAAACTTGAATCTCGTAATTGTAAGTCTTTATTCACGTATTGTTTCGACTTTATTCCCGTAATTTTAAGACTATTCTTGTTACGGCTTTATTCTCGTATTGTTATGACTTTATTCTCGTGCTTTTATGACTATTCTCGTTACAACTTGAATCTCGTAATTGTACGTCTTTATTCACGTATTGTTTTGACTTTATTCCCGTAATTTTATGAATATTCTTGTTACGACTTTATTCTCGTACTTTTATGACTATTCTCGTTACAACTTGAATCTCATAATTGTACATCTTTATTCACGTATTGTTTCGACTTTATTCCCGTAATTTTATGACTATTCTTGTTACGACTTTATTCTCGTACTTTTATGACTATTCTCGTTACAACTTGAATCTCGTAATTGTACATCTTTATTCACGTATTTTTTCGACCTAATTCCCGTAATTTTATGACTATTCTTGTTACAACTTTATTCTTGTACTTTTATGACTATTCTCGTTACAACTTGAATCTTGTTGTTGTGACTTTATCTCGTAATTTTATGAGTATTCTTGCTACGACTTGATTCTCGTAATTTTATGACTTTAGTCTCGTAATATTAAGATATTACTCTCAAAATAGAAAAAAATAATCTTTATCCTGGCCCTAATACTCTGTCGTAAGGAGCAAAGAGCTTTTTTATGATTAAAAAAATAAAATTCAACGTCTTTACCAGAGCCAATTACACAAGGCTTTGAGGAGAATAAATGAAATTTCACCAATAGGTGGGGCTGTAGAGCAGTGTCTGTGGGCCAGAACCAGAAGCGTGACAAGCAATCCGCTCCACTCAACTCCAGCTGAAGCCCTGCCCTAAGAAGGGAGGTTCTCACGCTGATGGCAAGAAAACCTCCTGCTAGCGGCTCTTGCTACCTGGGAAGGGCTACGCCAGCTACTTATGTAGAGGCACATCCACGCATCTCGGGGCTATTTACTGATTTCGTTCGTTGGGTATAAATAGTGAATGACAGATTAATGGGTCTAAAATCCTTAGATCCTGAGCCTATATCTTGGGAACCCTCAAGAGCTTTGAACCTAATGACTGTTATTTTTGTATCCATCATCGTTATCTTTCACTTACGTCAAAATCAACTCTTTCACCCTCAGGAATCTTTGGAGGAGCAAGTTGGGGCACAAGCGGCCTTTGAAAGAAAACACATTCTTTAGACAAAGAAAGCAATAAAAACAGGAAGACAGATGTAACATGAGTTTAGGTTGTCACGACATACTTAGGCTTGGGGCGCTCTTCTTCTGTAGAGAAAAACAACAAAAAAAAGAGCTCACTTCATGATAGTTTTAAAAGGTGAAAAATCTTTATAAGATCGTTAAGCAGGAAACTTGTTTTAAAAATAAAAAAAGCTAAAGGTGCTCTGCTGGTATTTTTCCCTAATTCACAGCCTCTATTTTAGACTCATGTTGATGTAAATCAGACTCTTTAGGCTAGTCCAGATGTCACAGAGACAGTTCTTTACTTATTTCTAACCCATAATGTTGAAAAATTATGTCGGACAACATGCGTACATATTTCTTTTCTAAGGTATGTAACTTTGTAATGAAAAATAAATAAGTAACCCATAGAATTTTGAAATAATTATGGCCCCCATCTAAGTTGATTGATTGATTGATTGATTGATACAGCATGCACTGCGTCCATATATATATGTCATAGCTGAAGTCTGCTATTTAACAGGATTATTATACAGGGTTATTGCAAAAGGTATTAAATAGATTTATATATATATATATATATATATATATATATATATATATATATATATATAGTTATTGCACTTGGTATTAAATATAAAACAGGTTCTTGGACAGGGTATTAAAATAGTGATTGCACATTAATTATTGCACAAGTTTTTGCAGTTATTGTGCCGCATTACAAAGTTTGATGGCAGCAGGCATGAATGACCTTCTGTAGCGCTCCTTTTTACAGACGGGTTATATGTATATCACTAATGGAGCTGATCATCTGATCAGTCTGGTGCAGTCGGGTGCAGACGATGAGAGGAGTTGTCCATGATGTATGTAAGCTTGGACAGCACCCTCCTCTCAGCCACTTCCTCCAGATGGGGCAGCCTTGGACAGAAATGGCATTTCTCACCAGTTTTTTCAATCTCTTTCTGTCCTGCTTGAGCTCAAGCTTGTACAGGTCGGTCATCAGGAAGTTTGGATAGCACCTGTGTCTTAATACCAGTAAGACCAAGGAAATGGTGGTTGACTTAAGGAGAAGCCCCTAAACTAAATGAACTTAAATTTTGTTAAAATCTGGTCCACGTGTTAAGTCGTGTTACCTGGGACACCCTTATCCGCAACAGTTGCATTCACGCATCTGTGCAAACCTGGACTTAATTTTTAATCTCTGCAGAGATGTTATCATTCAGCAACATTAGTTTCCAGCATGAACACCCTTTTTAAAGTTCTTTGTATTTCTGCTTCTGTCTCCTTGAACCCCAGTCGGCTTCAGCCGACGGCCGCTCACACTGAGCTTGGTTCTGCTCAGGTTTCTTCATGTTAAAAGGGTCATGTTTTTCCCCTCCACTTTCGCTACAAGCATGCTCAGTGTGAGGGATTGCACAATGAGTCAATGAGCTGGTTGTTATGTGTGGCTCTGGAGCTATGGAACCATGACTGCAGCTCTGCCTTTTCACAAATTCTGGAAAAGCCCCTATAAATAATACATTATATATTGTTTCATTTTTTCTAATTGGACCTAGTCAAATGTGCGGCATTGCATCGATTTGTGAGATGACGGGACAGAAGTGAAAAATGCATGCTACCCCACAATAATTGAAAATTCTTGTCACCAAAAACATTCCACAAAAAAAAGAAATCCCATCTGACATTGGGTTGGCAGCATAATGATTTGGGAACTATTAGCATCACTAGGAAAAGGGAACTCTCTGAATCAATTAAAAACAGCCTGAATTGAAAAAAATAAATAAATAAATAATGATATATATATATATATATATATATATATATATATATATATAGTGCTAGTACAGTAAGTAGCACTAAGTAGCACTTAGAAACGGCACTGTCGAGGAAACATGCAAGAGGAGGAGAGTTTTGTGTCGTGGATGAGTCTCCTCCACCATACATTTTTTATTTAGAAGAGGAAAGCAGGGAAGAAGATGTTGTGGAAGAGGACGCCAGGGCGGCAGAAGCTTGGTTTGGTGTAGAAGGCTTACAGCCGTACATGTTTGAGCCCTTGCCTCGCAACGCTGGCAGTTCTGTTAGCTCTACGCCTGCTGAAAACACAGAAGTCCATCGCCCATCCAGGCTGACGTATAACTAATTGGCCTGAATAAAATAATGGAAAGAAAACCCTGATTTTGAGAAAGGATTTTTTTTTTTTTATTACAAATTTCTAACTCTTGGGACAATATAGTCTGATAAAGAGTACATTTATATGCATGTTTAAGCCAGAATAATTTGAAACTTCCCTATGACTTTAAAGCCCTCAAGACTGGGATGGAGGTGAACCCTGCCATTGGAGTGACCCTCAAAACACAGCGTTTCAATAGTGTAGTAAAAATGTGTAGTTTTTATTTTTATTTTTTACTGGTCTACAATCATCCCAATAAATTCCCAATTAAAAATAGTATATTTTATTGTTTAAAGGACGTAGAATTACTGAATTGAAATAATTGTAAAGCAATTTTTCAGCAGCATAAAGCATACAGTATAATTAGGTGTTCATTTGGGGGGGCAGGGTTTGTTTTCCTTGAAATCACAATCTTCTATTAGATTCCTGCTGTTCTCATTCATCACGTTTGTGTTGAGGTGTATTTTGTCTTACCTTGGTATTCTTGTTGTTCTGAAAGTAGAAAAATAAAATGTTAATAGGGTAATGCTTCACCCAAAACAACAACATTAATAAGAATTGAGAGGAGTGCTAAAGCTTCGCTGACAGTCTACATTTTTTTTTTTTCTAATTTCAATACCTCCTCCATCTTCCTCGCCCTGCTCAGTCTCGTCTTCCTCCTCCTCCTCCTGCTCCTCCTCAACTTCTACATAATTAAAGAAAACAACAGAGTTCAGAGAGTTTTTATGCATGGCCAATGCTAATAGGAAACAGTGTAGATTGGAACATACCTTCAGTCTGCTCCCTAAAAAGAAGTAGGAAACATTCTGAGTGACTTTACTTCAAAAGTTTACATTTAATGAAGACAGATCAGGTTTTTTCACTCACTCATATTCCTCTTCAACGTCAGACATGGCTGGAAGGAAAAAGGGACAAACAACAAGACTTATTCTAGTTTATGCAGATATTTTCTCCAACTTGTTAACATCTAAAATCCATCTAACTCCTATTTTTTCAAATTTGTTTCTAGTTTTAAGCTTAAAGTCACACATTGGATTTAATTTCCATCACAAGGAGAAGAAACACGGCATAAATGAACAGATTATGCGCTCATACCTAAAGGTAATTTAATCCTCTGAACTGAGCTTTGGTGGAATAAATCAATTGACATTTTGAAAACCTTTTAGATCCTAAAATTGACGAGCTAAATTATTGCTAATATTTATGGTTGGTCTGTAAAAAAAAATGTGGCCATAATTACTCTAGCTAGACATTAAATCCTGAACTGGGTGCATAATGACTCATTTTATGAGAAAGTTGTGATGCACACCAACTACGTCCAACACTGGACTCCACTGTTCGCAGCTCAAATCCTCTGAGCGCTTAACTTTTTTTTCTTTACAGAACAGGATACAAGATAAATAAGGCTTCTGGACCGGACCTTAGCATTATTGCTCTTTCCTCAAGTATTTTTCCTTCATTTTAAAACCAAACATTTCAAATGACACTGGGGTTCTTTAAAAGGACAAATGTCCTGTAATAGATACTCATAAACATGTTATTCCTTATCTTTTTTAAAGGGTGTGCAATGATTTTGGCTGTAAACCTGTTTTACCAGTTGGACTGACATTAACCCCATAACATCCACCTCATTTTGGATAATAATATTTTGCAAAGGAAAAAAAGGCAAATAACTTAGGAGCTGTAAGCCCAAATTCCATGTGCAATACATTATTTGAAAGCTAACACCCTTTAGTTTCCTAATATATAAAAATTAGGTGACTAGAACACAGACCGACCTGCATCAGTTCAAACATGACTCAAAGTTATTGTTTTTTATTCTCGGAAATTATAGGTCTTTTTTGAACAGCATTAATAAAGACATTCTTGAAAGAAAGCAGGTTGTATTGTATTATATTTGTTCTACATCATGTCAACCACAAATGCAGGAAATTTCAGACCTCTAGCTATAACAGTTCCAGAGCTTTGGGGGGGGGGTAAAAATTTTAGCGGTGGAATTTTATGCATTCTGAGTTATTACCCCCACTTAAAGGAATAGTACACCCAAAACATGATTAGCCTTCATTTTCTACTCACCCCCATGCTGAACAACACTCTGGATACTCCATAATTTACTCGAAACGAAGTCATTTAGAATGTTTTTAGAGCATAAATAGTAGTGTATAGGATTTCCTAAAAGTGCGTGCCTGCGAGTTCACGACTGTACGGAAACCGCGGCAGACAAAACCAGATGAAAGTGCGCATTCAGCGTCTGCTCTGCCGATAATGCAAGCGTAGAAGAAGAAATGTGCTGTTTACCTGTGCAAAGAAAGAAACAACGAAAGAAAAATGTCTGAGGACTTCAGTGTTGAGGAAGAGCATGAGTTCTTTGCCGAGCTGAATGCGCACTTTCATCTGGTTTGGTCTGCCGCGGTTTCCGTACAATCGTGAACTCACAGGCGCGCGCTTTTAGGAAATCCTATACACTACTATTTATGCTCTAAAAACATTCTAAATGACTTCGTTTCAAGTAAATTATGGACGCTACCCACTCAGGACACTTGGAATACATTGGACGAGCAGTATGGAGGAATATTGACACGTTTTTTGTGGACTTTTATGGACCTTTCTGCCTCGGCCACCATAGACCTCCATTATTTGAATGTCAGCAGACAGCAAGAAGCCTCCCAGATCTCCAGATGCATTTGAGATATCAAAAAAGTACTCCAGGGTGTTGTTCAGCATGGGGGTGAGTAGAAAATGAAGGCTAATCATGTTTTGGGTGTACTATTCCTTTAAGGTCCACCGGGTCGCCGGCGACCCAGTGGGTTTTATGAGGTTAATATGGCTCTCTGGATTAGTGTTGCACCGATACCAATACCAGTATCGGGAGGGGCCCTGATCCAGCAATAAAATGGTGGTATCGGTATCGGCGAGTACCAACAAATAGGGCACCAATACCATTTTGGTATTTATTTTACATCCAATTATATACACACACACATTTCAAACAGATGGTATCGGTATGGTATCGGTCGATACTTTACAGCGAGGTATCGGGTATCTGGGCCAAAAAATGGCATCGGCGCAACACTACTCTTCACTGTAAAGGGTGCTATATGGCATAAAGGCTTAAAATTTAAGTCATGAGAAATTTACCTCAGCATTTAACCCATCCCCTTGGGGAGCAGTGTGGGGTTAAGGGTCTTGCTCAGAGAGCCAGAGTGCCGGCTGTGGGGAATAAACCGTACTTGCAACCTTCTCAGAGCACAAGCGCACTGATCTAACCATCAGGCCAACATTCCCCTTACAGCAGGGGTGTCAAACTGGTTCCAGAAAGGGCCGTGTGGCTGCAGGTTTTCTTTCCAACCAAGCAATAGCACACCAGACTCCATTCATCTCATCAAGTCATTGTGTTCAGATTGAACTCACTTAATTAGATGACTGGAGTCTGGTGTGCTACTGCTTGGTTGGAAAGAAAACCTGCAGCCACACAGCCCTTTCTGGAACCAGTTTGACATCCCTGCCTTACAGTGTAGCGTCTCGACCACCTCGTCTCCAATGATCTCATCTCACTCTGTTTTTCTCTGACATCACAGCTATACTTTGCTCTATGCTGAACATCACAGTGAAATCCTTTGAAGTTTGCGGTAATAATGGGACATTAATGTGACAACGGGCCAAAAAAGTGCAATATCATGTAAAAGTAATCAAAAATAATAATAATAAATATTGTATCTAAGCGGGTTTTGCTGTGAATGATATAACAGAACAGTAGCAACTAAATAACGCCCTTCCTTAAAAAGAGGAGTGATTCATCCTGACTATATTTTATATCATTAATCACTTTGGAGAGAGGGGCACACTTAGAGAAAGGATTGGCTTTAAATTGTCCATCTGAGCTGCCATTGTTCTGACATAAAACAGACAGACGGTCCCCCATGGCGTGGGCTGCTGACACCTTCCTGGAAAGGGGACTCAGAGATTGATGAGGTGTCAACAGGTGAGAATGTAACAGAGAGGTCAAACACATAGCGACCGTAAATGATTGCGTTTCTGTCACTGCCCTGGTCCTCCCCCCCACACACACACACTTAACCCCTCACTCCAGTTCATCCTCTTTGATCATTAACCCAACTTTTACTCCCTGTATTCTAATGAACCATTTCATTTTGCTAAATTAATCTAAATATTGGCCTTGACAGAACAAAACACGATTTTGTATAAAATAATAACTAATAATTTGATATTTACCCCTTATTGGACAAGATAACTGATTTGCTGACAGGAAGCTAAGTAATGGAGATAATAAATAATAAGTTTGTCACTTAATTTACGGTCAGAGATTATGAACTCCCAAATAATTTCAACAAAGATAACTCAAAATGTCTATATATTAGTGATTACAACCAATTTTGTTCCCTCACAGTTTCTCTACGTTATTATTATTAAATATAATTAGGTTCAGTATAAAGCATAGTGGTATCTATACAACTATTATCTAAGCTAATGTTGCCAAGTCAGTACTTTCTTCACTCCTTTGGTTGTTGAGTTCGGGGAGAACTTAAGGCAGCCATGTGACCGCATCAGTAAACCAAAGAGCAGATTAACCTTTACTGACAGCTCTGCTCTTTCTCTTCCCCTGTCGGCTGTTGTGCCAACTGTCATACATGATCAAATTGCCTGCGTAATGCTGCTTTCACCAACACATCAGGGAATCTCAAATCCCCCATGTGCTGCTGCTGATCTGTGGTCAGTCTCTGAGAATACACAGGATTTGTGGTCTGTAAAGTAAACAGCTACAGCTTCAGCTACAGCTACAGAATTTGAGCTGGTTGAGATTTGTTTTGTTAAAACTCAGTGGATATGCTGAGGTGATGCTATATTGTCTCTGAAGTAGAACTCCTAAAAGATTGTACTGTAGCAGCCATTCAAAATGGCCCTTCCAAGTTAAACGGCAGCTGAATGGCAGCTTACTGTCCTGCGACTCCCAGCCAAATCCCCTCTAAGTTCTGGCCACTGGTCTTTTCCTAGGCCTCCATTTTTTTTTTACTAGAATCAACCCTTTTACTGAATTAAAAGGTCTGACCAGGAAAAGACACTTCTCTTTTGACCTTAATGTCCATAAAATAATGAGAAAGAATATTTTAGTACAAAGATTGATGTTTAAAAAGGAATTGTAAAGGACCAGCCAAGGACCCATGAAAGAAATGTTGGTATCATGAGATTCACTACTTCTACTGGTTAATGGAGTTCCGTCATTACCCCTCATGAAAAAGAACTCTCTGAGGATCTAAATTAAAATTCCTAAATCTTTTCATAAAAATGTGTGAGGCCAGCTTTCCTAAAAGTCTGCCTCTGCATCATTAAATGTGTCTCCACTTCAACACCTCTGAGTCATTTTTCATTGCAGGACTCTGGAGACCTTGAATGCATGCTCAGATACTTTTAAAAAGGGCAATTCAGGCATTACGCTTCATGAGTAGTTGTTTGGTTAACAGTAAACTATGTGATGATTTCAACGTCTCATTTTCGGACACTGTAACACTTGTGTGCAGTATTCCGCAAGGCAGCTGCCTCGGTCCACTGCTTTACAGTATTTATGTACTATATGTCATATGTGCTGCTTAAGGCCTGTATGACTTTATTACGAAATATAAGCTGTGCTGCTGCCATCAACACCTTTGTTTATACATGTTCAAGATTGGCCTGTTTTGTAGTGTAGTACTGTTTCTCTGACTGTGACTGGCTGGATATGCTCTTTTCATCGTCTGACATAGGAGTTAGCTCGGAGTTTGTTTGCCTAGCTGTGTGTTTCCGGGCGGTTCTGCCCTTTCTGCTCATATCTGTATGTCTGCTTCTGTCTCCTTGAACCCCAGTCGGCCTCAGCAGATGGCCGCTCACACTGAGTCTGGTTCTGCTGGAGGTTTGGTCCTGTTAAAAGGGAGTTTTTCCTCTCCACTGTCGCTACAAACATGCTTAGTTTGAGGGATTGCCTTAGAGTCAATGAGTCGAAGGAATCTAACTGTATTATCTGGTAACTGCTTGAGGTGACGTGTTTTGAATTGCCGCTATAGAAATAAACTGATTTAAATTGTATTAAAGTAAAAACCTTCCACTAACCCATCCCTTACCCCTAAACCTAAAGAAACACCAGAATACATGTTACAATATAATCCTAAAGCTAACTTTGCAGGCTAAAATGTAAATAAATTATTTGTCCTTATACAATGTCTGCAACCTGTCATTCACCTAATTAAACTACGAGAGAGGTGCTTTGAGCAAGATTGAGTATTGGATGAGTTCGGACTGAGAATGTATTGGAAAAACACTGAGATATTGGAGGGAAGTGTGATGATAACTATTCATTTTGGGATTCACAAATCTTGAATTTATGAGAAATCTAAAATAAATACGTAAAACATAAGAAAAGCCATGAGGAGTGTAGTTTGGAATTTGCTTTTAGCCATGTTGGGAACACAGCAGGCATTTGTTTTTTTGTGCAGACTCTGGTGGTGGCATACTATCCTTCTGGAGTGCTTTACTTTAAAGGAGAAGTCCGGTCAGGAAGGAACATAAATGGATCACTATCTATACCTTAAAGCTAATACATTTGCAGGGAATTAATGAATTTAACGTTAATCATTAAAAAAAATAAAAACAATTTTCGTTGCGACCACTGAGTCTGGGAGCGGCCATTTTTGCCCAATTTTACTAACCCCTCCCTCCTGACATCATCCAGCAGTGACGTCACGGTGCGGTAAGCCTAGCACCATTCTCCCCGTTTTACAAGCAAAATCAGTGAGATCTACTAGACACACCTGCAAGAGACAATGATTTTTTAAGATTTCCAGAGGACTTCACCATTGAAATTCGTGAGAGGTATAGTTAAACTGACAATGCCCACGTGCATGGCAGCTGGATGTTGGAATACATTGGGTAAAAGTGAAAAAAAAAAAAGTAATAAAAAAAAAAAAATCCTCCACGGACGGGTTCGTCGTTAGATTGCCAATTAGAAGAGGGAGGATTTGCCATGGAACTTCTGGCCAGCTTCTGGAAAAGTTTAAATTATGAATAGGACCAGACTTTTCCTTTAAAAGGGTCACAGCCAGAGTTGCTTTAAATCTACCAACAAATGTGTTAAGAGTGGAAAAGGGGAGGGGGTGAAAACATGGCTGGAAAGATGAATGAGAGGTGCACATTTCAACACCCCTGTTTAGAGTGTTGGAAGCTGCACATTTGGAGCTGAACTCAGGGAGGGATAATGGACGAGAAAAAAAAAAACGGAAAAAAAAAGAACCAGGGGATTTTGGGGATAGCATCATGTTCCAGTGGGAGAGCCTTAGTGGTCAAGGACAAAGGTTTGTGTGGTTATTAATGTCCAGCAGCAAGCACAGCTATACTTGGTGTTAAAAGGAAATCACTGCTCGACTCTAGATGAAAGAAAACAAGCTGCTGGAAAATTCAAACATCTAAACATTATAGATTAAAAGGTTAAAACATGGCGAACTGTTCAGTCATTTTACAACCGCTGATGGCAGCCAGCTCCACGGTGAGGATATCAGATAGTATTCAGCTGTTAATGTTGGGAGGGGCTGTATGACAGCTGGAGGAAAATAAACAACACATTACTGTTGGTGATGGATGCTGATCCAAAAAGACATGTGATCAAGTTTGATGGCTGTCGCTTTTACATCATTCCACAATCCCAAGTTAGAGCTGTAATTAGCAGACTAATGTCAATTAACATCTGATCTCACAGAGACAAGGAGCTCTTTCCAATTAGACAATAAATCTCCAAAAAACATTAAAAGCATTGTGACTATTAGCAGTTTTTAGATTTAGGAAGTGATTTGTTTATTATATGGCCATTTCAAGAGGCAATAGGTGTGTGAGGGGGAAATTAGGAAAGAAATTGGGCAAAAATCATCAAATGTACGGGATGCAGGTTTTTTTGTTTTGAACATTTTAAAGTTTCAGGATTGACAGATTAAAGTTTCTAACCTTTAAAACCTACTGTTGGAATAATGTAATGGTCACAGAGAACACAGTGATGCAACTGCAAACTGGTTCACATTGTTAAAGGAAGAATTGCTTCTATTCTGATGCAGATCCTTTAATCTTTTATTTGAGTTTTTTAACCTTTACTAACTTGTGTCCTTTGGAAATGTTAGTAACTCTCAAAGATTAAGATCAAGTTGGGAAGGATTAAATAGTTTTTATTGAGAAATATCAAAATAATTCCTGACAAATGGTAAAAAACAAATGATTAGTTATCATTTGCACTATAAGAAAACAAGACTCCGTTTTATAAAGATTAATTTGCATAAAATTGCGCTTACTTAAAAGCAGAGTTTCTTCTAGATTCTCTTTGGTCATTGTTCTTTTCCGTCATGTGCCAAACTTTTAAAGTTTAGCTTATTTACTTTTGTGATTATTTTCTCTGCCTCTTTCCTTCATGGATTGTGAATTCTGGAACATTCCAGCAACTGATGTTATCCTCAAACACACTGCAGCATTTTGCAGCACATAAAGTTATCAGTTAAAATATCTGAACTAGACCATTCTGCATAGTGGACACCCATAAATCACCTACTTTTGATTAGCAAAATACGAAAAAAGGTGGAATTATATGAATTATAGTAGATATAATCATTACAGTTCATATTTTAAATGGAATGTCAGTAGCATGAGAACGTAACATCTTATTTTCTTTAGGTAGTTGGACATCTTTTGACTTTTTGATGATCAATGATATCATTAGTTTTAATCATCAAAGGATATCCTGCCGGCTCGATCCCCGCGGGGCGGGATGAACTGATTAACCTAATAAATCCAAGTTTTGCATAAAGGCTTCAAATTCTGTTCTGCCTGTGTGAAGCGTCTTTAGTAGATCATAAATATGTAAAGCAGTCTCCGTTAGAGCTGCATAGAAAGTGGTTAAAGTAATAAATTCTTTCTGCATGCATGGGTTCTCTCTAGGTACTCCGGCTTCCTCCCACAGTCCAAAAACATGACCTGTCAGCTTAATTGGCCGCTCTAAATTCTCCTTAGGTGTAAGTGTGTGTGTGTGAATGGTTGTTTGTCCTGTTTGTCTCTGTGTTGCCTTGCGATGGACTGGTGCCCTGTCCAGGGTGGACCCCGCCTCTCGCCCGTAGACAGCTGGAGATAGGCACCAGCACCCCTCGCGACCCCACTTGGGATTAAGCGTGTAAGAAAATGGATGGATGGATGGACGGTTTTAGCCAACTTACTAAACTTGCATTGAAATACATTCCTACATGCGTATTAAAACATAGGATAACATGCTAGCATTAGCCTAGCATATGAGTAAATAAAAGATATGTTTGAGATGTTAACTCGTCACCTTAAAATCCTCCAAAACACCTGAAATAGCATGAATTAAATCAGCTTGTGTTCTTTAACCCTTAGGGCTCTAGCCCGCCATATAAAGCCGCCATGATGGTGGACAGCCTGTGATGGACTGGCGACCTGTCCAGGGTATGCAGGTAGCAGCACTCGCGACCCCATTTAGGATTAAGTGTGTTAGAAGATGGATGGATGGATGATGGTGGACAGCATGAGGCTGTAAATCTGGACAGTTAACAGTTTAATTACCACTTCACAAATCAACGGATGTCTTTGAATTGAAATTACACTGAAATTTAACACATCCGAAAACATACAGTAGCCTGTTTGTCTTTCCCATAACGGTTTCTATGAAGGAAAAAAGAGTGTCATATTTTCCTCGGTCACTGGGTTCATCTGTACGTGTTGTCTTTCCAAAGCCTCACAGTTTTCTTTTTACTCAGAGGCTAAAATTATTCATCAACACTTGATTCATGGCTGTGCTCTTTTTAACCATACACCATTAAATTCTGTTTTTGTACAATATTATGATTTGAAAATGATTCACCATGCAGAAAAATTAAGTGAAATAAATTCTTTTCAGTTTTATTGAACTACAACATGGGGTGGATCTATAGGGGGGGATCTATAGGGGTGGGTCTACAAGGGTGGATCTATAGGGATGGATTTACAGGGGTAGATCTACAGGGGTACAGTACATCTACAGGTGTGGATCTACAGGTGCGAATCTACAGGGGTGGATCTACAGGGGTGGATCTACAGGGGTGGATCTACAGGTGCGGATCTACAGGGGTGGATCTACAGGGGTGAATCTACAGGGGTGGATCTACAGGGGCGGTTCTACAGTGATGGATCTACAGGGGAGGATCTGCAGGGGTGGATCTATAGGTATGGATCTACAGGGGAGGATCTGCAGGGGTGGATCTACAGGGGTGGATCTACAGGGGAGGATCTGCAGGGGTGGATCTATAGGTATGGATCTACAGGGGTGGATCTACAGGGGAGGATCTGCAGGGGTGGATCTATAGGTATGGATCTACAGGGGTGGAACTTCAGGGGCGGATCTACAGTGATGGATCTACAGGGGAGGATCTGCAGGGGTGGATCTACAGGGTTGGATCTACAGGGGAGGATCTATAGGTATGGATCTACAGGGGTGGATCTACAGGGGCGGATCTACAGTGATGGATCTACAGGGGAGGATCTGCAGGGGTGGATCTACAGGGGTGGATCTACAGGGGAGGATCTACAGGGGTGGATCTACAGGGGAGGATCTGCAGGGGTGGATCTACAGGTGCGGATCTACAGGGGAGGATCTGCAGGGGTGGATCTACAGGGGTGAATCTACAGTGATGGATCTACAGGGGAGGATCTGCAGGGGTGGATCTATAGGTATGGATCTACAGGGGAGGATCTGCAGGGGTGGATCTACAGGGGTACAGTACATCTACAGGTGTGGATCTACAGGTGCGGATCTACTGGGGTGAATCTACAGGGGTGGATCTACAGGGGTGAATCTACAGGGGTGGATCTACAGGGGCGGATCTACAGTGATGGATCTACAGAGGAGGATCTGCAGGGGTGGATCTACAGGGGTGGATCTACAGGGGCGGATCTACAGTGATGGATCTACAGAGGAGGATCTGCAGGGGAGGATCTGCAGGGGTGGATCTATAGGTATGGATCTACAGGGGTGGATCTACAGGGGAGGATCTGCAGGGGTGGATCTATAGGTATGGATCTACAGGGGTGGATCTACAGGGGCGGATCTACAGTGATGGATCTACAGGGGAGGATCTGCAGGGGTGGATCTATAGGTATGGATCTACAGGGGAGGATCTGCAGGGGTGGATCTACAGGGTTGAATCTACAGTGATGGATCTACAGGGGAGGATCTGCAGGGGTGGATCTACAGGGGTGGATCTATAGGGATGGATCTACAGGGGAGGATCTGCAGGGGTGGATCTACAGGGGAGGAGCTGCAGGGGTGGATCTACAGGGGTGGATCTATAGGTATGGATCTACAGGGGAGGATCTACAAGTGTAGATCTACAGGAGTGGATCTACAGGGGCCGATCTACAGTGATGGATCTACAGGGTTGAATCTACAGTGATGGAGCTACAGGGGTGGATCTACAGGGGAGGATCTACAGGGGTGGATCTACAGGGGTGGATCTACAGGGATGGATCTATAGGGATGGATCTACAGGGGTGGATCTACAGGGGTGGATCTACAGGGGTGAATCTACAGGGGTGAATCTACAGCGGTGGATCTATAGGGATGGATCTACAGGGGTGGATCTACAGGGGTGGATCTACAGGGGTGAATCTACAGGGGTGAATCTACAGCGGTGGATCTATAGGGATGGATCTACAGGGTTGAATCTACAGTGATGGATCTACAGGGGTGGATCTACAGGGGAGGATCTACAGGGGTGGATCTACAGGGGTGGATCTACAGGGATGGATCTATAGGGATGGATCTACAGGGGTGGATCTACAGGGGTGGATCTACAGTGATGGATCTACAGGGGTGGATCTACAGGGGAGGATCTACAGGGGTGGATCTACAGGGGTGGATCTACAGGGATGGATCTATAGGGATGGATCTACAGGGGTGGATCTACAGGGGTGGATCTACAGGGGTGAATCTACAGGGGTGAATCTACAGCGGTGGATCTATAGGGATGGATCTACAGGGGTGGATCTACAGGGGTGGATCTACAGGGGTGGATCTACAGGGGTGAATCTACAGGGGTGAATCTACAGCGGTGGATCTATAGGGATGGATCTACAGGGGTGGATCTATAGGGATGGATCTACAAGGGAAGATCTACAAGGGAAGATCTACAGTGGAGCAAATGTACCTTTATGTCCTTGAATTACTTGTAATTACTAATCACTTATTGGGCCAAAAGTCTTCAAGAGTTTTCTATGGACAAAGTAAAATAAATTACAAAGTATTTAAATGTACAGAAAGATATAACTAGATATAAAACTTATTTAAACTGGGACAGATGAGCTTTGATTAGCCTAATCGAGCTATCCTGACTATAGTAAAGCAACAAACCAAAGTTATAGGTTCTTTTTGTCAGAGTCCCAGTAGCTGCCTTAAGATGTCCAACATTTGGAAGCTAAACTGCTGGGTCATTTTAGTCGTCTTTATGAATTTGTATGTTGTTATCATTTGTTCCTTCATTTTTCTTGGTAAATGTCTGTCAATTGGTTTTTGCACATTTACATTTAATTAAACTCAAAACGTTTTCAACATCCAAAAGGGAAATTAAATAAAAATATACTATTTTGGATGTTTTATATCCATTTTGTAAATAAAAATAACACCTCCTTTGCCCCTTATGTGACAATTTCTAGAACCGTCATTGGTTAAATTCTTAGTTTTATGTTTATAAAATGTATGTAATTAAATTAGGATATGTAATGTAATTAAAGATAGACCTACCTGTTTAGAAGGGTGCTGAAAACACACGCAGGAGACACACAGATGGACAGGGACACACAGAGTGCATCCAGTGGACAAGACGGATAGATTTTATACCAAGAGGTGGGAGCAGCATTATGTGTGTGTGTATAAATATATATAACTGAGTGAATAACAATGTGTGCATGCGTGCAGTGGGATTACTGTGGGTCTGAGAATACAATACAAGAATAACTGTGAGTCTGTGCACATGTTTGCAGATGTGTGTGTGTGCATGCATGGGTGTGTATGTGGTCAGGGCTGGGGGCCACAGGCGGATTAAGCAGAGGCAGAAAGACGAGCACCTCTGAGGATTAGGGAGAACACAGGGATGACCTCACTGGACAAATGGAGGGGTGCCGCAGGGCATGTGGAGAGGGGATGAAAGGAAGGGGGTGGGGGGGTGATGGATGGAAGGAGGGAAAGCTGGCAGCCATGAAATGTAAGGAGGGGGGAAGGGTGGTGACATTGGGTGCGTTTCTTTATCTATCACTGGAAAAACTATCGAGAAATAAGCAAAAATTTCTTAAATGAAGTGTATTTCCCCTTATTTTGAGTAGGTAAATGAGATAGTTTGCCAATGGAATCAGTATTTTTACTCTTAAAATAAGATAATTAGATAGTATTCACTTGAAATAAGAGAATGCAGTTGTGTTTTCTTATTTTAAATCTAAATTGTCTTGTTCCAAAATGTCTCTTTTATCTCCTCAATTCAAGAACAAATGCACTTATTGAGATTTAAGGGAGAGTTTAGAAACCCTTTGTGTTATTAGTTATAGGGTTGGCACTTTTTAATAAATGAAAATAAAACACAAAACAAGTTTCAGCCTGTAAATGGAGCTTTAATAGTGCATTTTGGTTGTTACAGCTGCCCAACTAACTGCAATTAGTCAGACATGCATGGATGAAAAATTGCATCAAAAAAATATTTTACAGATTTCCTGTTATTTGGAGATACAACAGCTGTCATTTTAATTCATGCATTTGTTTATTTTTGAATTGTTGATATTAATCCTAGGTGAACATCTCTCTGAAGATGCTCAAGGCACAATGGCTCAATTAAAAGGAGTTTAAATCCAAAGACATTTCAATATAGATTGTTGTTAATCCTTCTTAGCTATTGGTCAAAACCACTTAAAGACATCAAGGCAGGGGTCTCACATTCTGGAAATCATTCAGACCAAAGTTTTAAAGCAAACTACAGCTGCTTGGAGTCTAAATAGGACAGCTGCACAGTTATTGCCAAATGAAGAGACTTCAGTTGTGGTTCAGCTAGTAAATTCCTTTTTTTGAAATCTGTTTCTCTTTTTAAACCAATAACCTCTGAGGAGAGCTTTTTTTTTGTCATCACTTCTTGTTTTGTTTTCTCGTTATGATCCCCCTGTCAGTTGTTAAGTGCCTGCAGGCTTTCATTATTTTAATGCTGTCAGAGGACAGTCAAACAGTATTTATTGAGTAACAGTGTCTTGTTTCCTGATAGGCTGTGCCCCTCATACGATCTGGTGCAGCCATGCAGTGTTGGAATAGGATGTTTTCCTCTAATAAACAGAGTACAGGCTGGCTGTGGTGGGGTTTTCCACCCTTAGGCCCGAACCGCAAGGCAGGATTACTGGGTTAGTGAACCAAACTTCAGGATTAACCCTGAATTGGTACCACAAACCTGGATTCCTACTTAAGGAGGCCAATCATAGTAGCATCCTTTAAATGGAATTCAGGGCAGGCTAGCTTTGAGGATTGATCTGAAAATGCCTCACCAAGCAGCCAATCAGCTTTTATGGAAACAATTGCATGACCTTCCATTGAAGACCTGGTTTAATTCAGAGGGGAAAAGAAAAAAAAAAAAAAAACACATCACAATAGAAGAACTTGAAAACCAAAAAGCAGTTAAAACCAAATATGTTCCTGGCAAATTAAATAGTTTTTGATTTATTTATTTGCCTATTTTTCTTTTTCCTCATTTTTGACAGTTTTATTTAACATTTTCTCCTGTATAACATCCTTACGCACCCATTGCATTCAAACTCAAGGATTATTATCATGTAACTTTGAAAGTATGGAAATTAGAAAGAGAGATCATATCTCTCCTATCCTGGCTTCTCTTCATTGGCTTCCTGTAAAATCCAGGATTCAAAATCCTCCTTCTCACATATTAAGTCGTAATTGTCCAAGCTCTATGTTATATCAGAGAAAGGTTATTATATTCCTAACAGAGCAATTCGCTCTCAATCTGCAGGTTTACTAGTGGTTCCTAGAATTTCTAAAAGTAGAATGGGAGGCAGATCTTTTAGTTATCAGGCTCCTCTCCTGTGGAACCAACTACCAGTTTTAGTCCGTGAGGCAGACACCCTGTCTACTTTAAAGGCTAGGCTTAAAACTTCCCCTTTTTGATAAAGCTTATAGTTAGGGTGGCTCAGGTTATCCTGATCTATCTCTATAGTTATGCTGCTATAGGCTTAGACTGCTGGAGGACGTAGGGACCCTTTTTGATCATTCTGCTTTATTCTATCTCTATTCCCCCATTTTGCAGTATTTGATAGTTCAATCTCTAACGTTCTGCTCTCTCTGCTTTTCTCAGAGCAGCTTCTCCTCATCTGTTTCTGTTTGGCTGTTACACCATCCTGGAGAGAAATATAAGCTGTGCTGCTGCCATCAACTTGGCCTTATATCAAATGTTAGTAAAAGGAAAACATAGTTTTTAGTGGTTGACATTTAAGGAAAAGAAGGAAAGTGAAAAATTTCACATTTTTATAATCCATGTAAAACATTATCAGTTGAAATGATGGAGGAGTTGGGATATCTGGAGGGAAAGGTAGTTTGGTGTGGAGACTTTAATGCTAATAGCTCTGTTTGGGAAAATGTAATGATAAAAACTGACAGGTCACAGAGCTCATGGAAATAAAAGATTTGGTATGTATCAATGTGGAAGAGGCTCAAGCATTAATTCCAGAAACGGAGCAGATTCAGTAATTGATTTAACATGAGTGTCAAATTCTTTAGCAGGTTTATGTGAGTGGGATATAAATAAAAACACAATAGTAGTGATCATTATCCAGTTATAATAAGATTAGGGGTTAATTTAAATGTTAAGTTGTTAAAATGTTAAATCAGGCAGACTGGGAGAAACTTAAATATTTAAGTAAAAAACAAACAGAAAAAGTAGACAAAACAATGGCTGTGCTGCTGCCATCAACACCCTTGTTTATAGGTGTTGGAGATCGGCCTGTTTTCCAGTGTAGTCCTGTTTATCTGACCGTGACTGGCTGGATGTGCTCTCTTCATCCTCTGACATGGGAGCTGGCTCGGATGGCTGGCTGTGTGTTTCCTGGACGGGGCCGCCGCTTACAGCTGCTTTTTGTATCTCTGCTTCTGTCTCCTTGAACCCCAGTCGGCCTCAGCAGATGGCCGCTCACACTGAGCCTGGTTCTGCTGGAGGTTTCTTCCTGTTTAAAGGGATTTTTTCCTCTCCCCCGCTTTACAAGTCGATGCAATTAACTGGTTTTCCTTAGAAAGAAAACTTTTAATCAATTTGACTGTATGATCTGGTGAACTGCAAAGTGCCTTTAATTCAATTCAATTCAGTTTATTTTTATAGCGCCAATTCACATTACAAGTCATCTCAAAGCTCTTAACAGTTCAACCAGATCATAAAGTGAGATGAGATGTTGTGAATTTGCGCTATAGAAATTAAACTTAATTGAATGGATGTAAATTATCTAAATTTATTGTTGGTAATGTAATCACACAAGCAGCAGAAGAATCAATAAAGAAAGGAAAGAGATAATATGAGAAGGGATTGGTGCCATGGTGGACCCTTCCCCCCTGTAGATCTGCTCCTGGGTATCAGTAATTTGTATATTCAATTCTTTTGCAAACAAAAAAGGATTTATCTTTGGTTAAAATGTTTAGAGGGTTGGGGCATACAGAAAAAGAGACTCATTTGTCTTTGCATGATCCCTAGAATGCCCTAAAGTCTGGAGTCTCATTTTGTTCTCTTCAGCTCAACAACAGAAATTCTGAAGGATTCAGAAATAAGTCAGTCAAGCAAGGTTGACTGTTTGGTGAAAAAACCAGAATCTCTCTTTTCTTTTAAACCTCCATGGTTATGTGATCCAACCAGATGACATAGTTTCTCATCATATAAAATAACTGTAAATGTTGAGGTTTATAATTTTTTGTTTGATGTCAGTCCCAGACTTCTGGATTGCATAAGAACATCAAACGTTTACCTTGATGATATCAGGGCTTTTTAACAGTGCCAGTACATGTTAGACCGCTAAAGAAATAATTTTATAAGGCTTTGTGAGGAGCCAGTGTTGGTTTTAGATTATGTACTCAGACACAACGAAGATTTTAACAACAGCAAGTTTATTTCTCAAATTTATGACAAAAACAAATAGGTTCTTCAGTAGCTTCATGAAGCTGGTGAGACCACAGGCATAGTGACGGTGAGAATCTGGAACAAACAACAGAAGAAGTAAGTTTTTCCATAGTACACGACTTCAGAGCCGAAGCTGCCCTCACAGTTTCCCATTTTTGCTGGAAAAACAACATGTCATGCAGCGAGAATTACAAGCAGTCCTCGAATTGAGGGGGGATTGGCATTCCCCTTCTCAAAAAAAATCTTAAAAATCCCCCCCTCCACTCCCCTGTGACATTCTTTCACTGAATGTTAACATTTATAGGGCTGGGTACCGAACTTCGGTTCTTTTATGGTACCGACCGAAATGCTTCGGTTCTACAGAGTAACTAAACATGCCTCGTCTTTCGGTACCAAGTTTCGGTGATTGGCTGTAACACTTAACGTGATTGCGTCATCCAGGAAAAATACACAGGTGGTCACGCCTACAGCCAGTGTATCTGTTGTGAACTGGTTGCGAGCGTCGTGGAACCCCTTTAAAATGTCCCCCAGGTCAAAAGTGTGGCTTCACTTTATTAAGACTGATGCCAATAGTGCGCAATGCAATACATCGTGCATGGAAACAATTTAAGAGCAGAAAGTTGCTCGGTGTTTGACTGCAAGAAGAGCGGACAGCAGCCGGCGCGACCATCCTCCTCTCAGCAGCCCGTGGGCGGAGCAAAGCCAGAGCGGAGTGAATCATGCTGCTTTCAAACCGGACACAGCAGGAGCAGCAAAATCACGTCTGCTGCTTCCTTTTTTGCTGCTTGTACCAGCTTCTGACGCGCGGCTGGAGCAGCTTTGCTGCTCTGGCTGCGCGGTCAAAAAGTGGCTCTGACGCGCGTTGGGTGGAGCTACTCTATCCTTTATTTGCCTTGCAGCTATATTTGCTGTGATCAGTGGGAATAAAGTAGTTTTATTATGTTTTTAAGTGGGAAAATCCACCTGAAAACTTAATCAGTGCAGTCAGTTCATCCTGCCTTCCAATATTTCTGTCGGAGCCGCTCAGACCCCCACATACCAGCGGTGCGCTGTCAGTAGGATCCCATTCAACGGGCTTGTTTGTCAGACATGGTAATTTTTCTAAAGGAAAACTGCTTAGTAAAAAGGTCCTCACAATGTAACAGTGAATATTAGACACTGACATTTTTTTTTATGTAAGAGGAAAAATGTAAATGGAAAAATCAGAGCTTAAAATAAAACTCAAGATTTGTACTTTTTTATGTTGTGTAAGTATCGTTCAGGAACCGGTATCGAAGTGAAGGTATCGGTATTGGTATTGGTACTGGTATTGGTACCGGAACCGAAAATTTTTGAACAATACCCAGCCCTAAACATTTATATTATATATTAACAGTAATGGAAATAATATTGCCCTTTCAACATTTGGCAGGTTACGCTAACGAGTAGCGCACAGCCTGCGCTGTTCTGAACAGCATCACAGCAGCATCAGACAACGCGATTCGAGGTAATGTGAAAATAAGGAGGGGAGGGAATCTTCCGCAGTCTCCAGCTTCTAAATTTAACAAATGAAGAAAAATCTAAAATGGTAAAAGTAAAATTCTATTAATTTGAATTTATCTTTCAATCAAAACTATCAATTTTAAGGCATCCATGTATAAGAAATATGAAAACATTAAGAATGTGTTTAAAATTTTCCTTTTCGTTAATATTTCAATGCGTTTTCTCATCAATGAGCGTGAGTTTAGGGTGATGCACGCTCCCGCGAGAGGGAGGTAATTCTCGTCACAACAGAGGGAACCTGGAGGAGAGAATCGAAGCAGGGGCCGATTTAGGAAATTTGGGGCCCTATGAAATGACAGGTATGGGGCCCTCTGAATTGATAAGAAAACTCATAATACAGACCCAATATAGAGATGCAGAAATTTTCATAGAATACACAAACATTATTCACTAAATGTTGACTGCCATTAATGATGTTTTATAGTTTTATATTATGTCTAGGGAAAAATAACAATACAAGATGTCTTTAATCACATTTTGGAAAGTGAAAATGCATTTAGAGATATATCAAATGACTTTATCTGATTTGTCATTTAAAGTATAACACATCCGGAATTTTAATCAAGATATTTTAGTTATTATATTTTTTTAATATCCCAATTATGAAATATCATCCTAGTTGCCTGTTTGGCTGCAATGGTGCTGGCTTTTCTTGACAAAGTTGTTTCAAAATGCCACAATATAGAAAGAACTCGGCAGTATGGGATGTGCGGAGAACGCAAACTTTTTGAGCTCTAAAACCCATTTCAATTTAATTAAAAGTTTTGTTCATATATTTAAACACTTTTTCTTGTCAAAATTTAGAATTTTTCTTCAAAAGCTTCTCTTCTCTGCTTCCCTCATCCCTTCACCAGTGTTGCCAACTGGCTAGCAAGAAAGGCCGCTATTGGCTGTCCTAAAATGCACTATAAGGTGTTTTGATGATGCCTGTTGTCCAATCATTAGTAAATAGCTTCGGTTCCATGGACCTGTTAGTTTAGATAGAATAGATAGTTAGTTAGATAGATAGATAGTTTAGATAGTTAGTTAGAATAGTTTTAACTCATTCATTGCCAGCATGTAGCCTAGCTTACTTTAAATTAGCCCATAAATGCAATACTGATTTTCTGATAAAGTCTATTTAATAAAATACTCTAAATGAATATTTGAAGTAAGAGTAAAATTATATTTTATACAAGATTATTTCATCTTCAGGCTAATTCTAATGTATTTGAATTTGTTAGCTGTTTTTTTTTTTCAGATTTTGAAAATTATTTCAGCCGTTTCAATTTAATTAATTGGATCTGAATAAACAAATAATTGCTCTAAAAGATTCAGATATTCATTTGCAATTATGTTTTGCTCCAAATCTTAATATATTGATTGCCAAAAAATTCTCCAAAGTAAAATCAAAGAAGTGTCCTACCATGACTATGAAGCTGATTACAGTGGGAAATGAGTCCCTAAATCTGTAGGGGCAGTGATAGCCATGCTAACTAGGAAGGGGCAGTGATAGCCATGCTAACTACGTAGGGGCAGTGATAGCCATGCTAACTAGGAAGGGGCAGTGATAGCCATGCTAACTAGGAAGGGGCAGTGATAGCCATGCTAACTACGTAGGGGCAGTGATAGCCATGATAACTAGGAAGGGGCAGTGATAGCCATGCTAACTAAGTAGGGGCTGTGATAGCCATGCTAACTAGGAAAGGGCAGTGATAGCCATGCTAACTACGTAGGGGCAGTGATAGCCATGATAACTAGGAAGGGGCAGTGATAGCCATGCTAACTAAGTAGGGGCTGTGATAGCCATGCTAACTAGGAAGGGGCAGTGATAGCCATGCTAACTATGTAGGGGCAGTGATAGCCATGCTAACTATGTAGGGGCAGTGATAGCCATGCTAACTATGTAGGGACAGTGATAGCCATGCTAACTATGTAGGGACAGTGATACCCATGCTAACTATGTAGGGACAGTGATAGCCATGCTAACTATGTAGGGGCAGTGATAGCCATGCTAACTATGTGGGGGCAGTGATAGCCATGCTAACAATGTAGGGGCAGTGATAGCCATGCTAACTATGTAGGGACAGTGATAGCCATGCTAACTATGTAGGGGCAGTGATAGCCATGCTAACTATGTAGGGACAGTGATAGCCATGCTAACTATGTAGGGGCAGTGATAGCCATGCTGTGTCTAAAAGTAGCAGCAGCAGCAACCCAGACTGACAGCAGTTCATTTGATAATTGGTGCAACCTGGTGCCGGACGCTCCAGAGTGCTTTACCATATTAACAGGAGAAGCAGCGCGAGTGAAATTAGACACTGCCGTCAGACAACATTTAGTATTTTATAAATGTTTCAAATCAGGTTGGGTCCGGATTAGCCAGCAGGTGGGTCCGCATCCGGACCCTGGTCTGCTAATCTGTATCTGTAATCTGTGTCGTCTTGTATAGGGTATTGATGGTGATTTTAAGGCAAAGCAAGCTTATTTATATTCCACATTTCAGAGGCAAGACAATGAAATTGTTCTACATTAGAGAGAGAAAAAAGTTAAATTACATGACAGGCGCAAAGAGCAAACACTTTAAACATAAGATAATTATAGGTAACAGGTTTTAACCCTTTATAGGGCAAGTTACAATTTTTTTTATACGTTTCATGCCCCTTTACAAATGAAGTCCCCCCGTCCCTCAGAGAGGTCTAGAAGCACAAGATCTATATCCAGCCATTCAGCAAAGATGCTGCTACATGGCTGTACATCATATTTTGGCATTTGACCAATTAGATGAGCCCTTGAATGATATATACCCTACTGTAAATTAAGTTGGAAAAAAAAGTTAACAAGTGAAGAAAAAAAAGGTAAAAAGCTCATTGAAAAGCTAATATGTAAAGTTAAAAAGTTAGTAAGCCTAGTTAACAATTATATTTAGATTTAGAAACTAAACAATGAGCCAGTATCAGCGTTATGCCTCTAAGGTTAAGCTGTACCAAAAAAATGTAATTATTTCACTCTCAGAGTGTTTTTCATTAATTTCTTAGACGCACTTTTGTAACTTTTCTTAATATATTTAGGCAAGTTGGTGTTTCTTGTTTTATATTGATTATTCTGAAATAAGCCAAACCACTCCCTGATATGTGATGCCAAAATGTTAGGGCTGATTCTTCGAGCTGATATAAAAAAGGTATTTATTAATACAGGTTAGCAACATCCCATCCCACCCGTCTGGAAAAAAAGTTACATAACCAGGTTATTTGCCACGAACTCACTCTGGTGGCATACAGTGTTTTTATCAAAAAGTATGCCGTCCTGCTGCTAGTATGTACTCAGTTTACTCAGCAGTATTTACAGTTCTACAGGGCATTCATCACTGCTGGCTCCTGTAGGAAACCACCCTTGAGCTTAACCATGGAGCCTTTAAACATGATCACCACAAACAGAAAACTTTGTTAATGCAGCTGTTTAAACCATGCCAGAGAGGGTTTCCCTTTCTCCAGATGTTTCCTTAATATACCTGAGTGCTGTTATTGTACTGCGCCACACTATTTTCCTGGTCAATGAAGAAAGGGTGGAAGATGTCGAGGTTGTAGAGCGATGGCCGAGCTGTTAGCACCAGCCGGTCCTCTCCAATATCAAGAACCAGAGAGCGTGATGATGACTGCAGAAAAGAAAAGTTCATCCAGCTGAGAAACACAGAGTACTTTAGGCATTATGATGGTATTTTGGCAGAAATATAATAGTCCTTTTAAATGTTTCACAAATCAGGAGTTTAGTCCATTAAACTTTTTATGCGCTAGTCCTATTAATGTTTAGGCAACATTTTCATCTCTACAGCCATTCTTATCTATTAACAACAAAGAAGTTGAGTTAGGAATAAATACTCCACAGATTCTTGTACCTTTTTTTTATTTCAGCAATAGCTTTTGCCAATCTCCAATTCATTCCATGTGGGTTTTATAGACTAGAGCCAGCTGAAGAAACAATATAAAAAATCTGAAGGGAAACAATTTATGGCTCCTTTAGAAAGAAAAGCTTGCTTGTGTTTCTATACATGTTAAAGCGTCAAACTACTTCCACTTTTAAAAAGCCTCTACAGATGTCACAGTAGCCGTGTTTCCACCCAACTGAAAAGAGAATTTTAATAAAAGTTTTAAAATAAAATAAAAAAAAAAGTATCTGAAAATATTTGATTAAAAGGGAATTAACTAATCAAGACAAAGTTATGTCTTCGTCAGCAGTATTTCCTCACCCAAGGCTAAAATAAGCAGGAAGTAGAGGCTGCAATCTGTCCGTAGATCAGTAATGGAGGAAAGTTTTAATAAAAGTGTTGATATCAGGAGTTGGGTTCCTTTTTAAGACTTCTTAATGCCACTTGAAATAAAAATTTAAGACCAAATTCACAAGAAACACAAGAAAAACCTGCTTGCGACAACTTAACCCAAAGGTTTATTTTAACATAAACCACTGCACTAATGTTTCAAACTTTGAAAAGCTTCCCATACAGGAAGAAAGCTAAAAACACACAAATGACAGATATATTTGAACAATTATTTAACTGAATTTACAAACTTTGTTTAAGCAGGGAACAAAACAAATCAGTTTTAAAGCCACAACATAACCAGTGCTAAGTCTTTTTTGCAGCTATTTTTCTTTGTATCGTTTTCTTAGTATGTTTGGTTTGATTTACTGGCTGTTTCTCTGTAACTCGATTTTGACGCTTTATGTTTCGTGCTTCGCATGTGTGACTCCACTGCCTTAATTCCCATCCTTCCGAGCTTGAATGACTTCTTGCATAAAATCCACTGAGCCTCATGTATGTTCCCTGGTTTTAGCCATGCAGAAAACTCTTGGCTGGAGCCAATTTTCGTTACATTTACACTTGCTCATATTTTCCAGACAAAAAGTTAATGGCGCATCTCCCAAATGTTCCGGCCGCAACACTTTCAATGGTTCCACTATCAGGACGGAACCAATAAAGGCGAGCCGTTATTTTTTTTTTAAATAAAAAAAAATGTTTTCAATTTTAATGTTTTATTTAGATTTCAAAAATAAATCATAATAAAAATTATCCTATTTATGATGTTTTAAAAAAAAAGACCTACGAAAGACTAATTTAAGACATTTTAATACCAATTAAGGCCTTAGATTTATTTTGAAGAATTCAATGCCTTTTAAGACTTTTTAAGGACCCGCGGGAACCCTGAGGAGAGTTGTTCTTATGTTAACATATTAATTTGCAATGGCGATATTGCTTCCAGTCAAATTTAGGCACATAATAGGAACACCCAGAAATCAGTGTTACTTTTGACAACCATCTTAGATTTAGTCTTAGCCTTCAGGGCAAAAACTATTATTAGTCTTATTTTATTTATTTTAGTCATTACTATGTGTGATAGTTTTAGTCAGCTTTAATCAACTAAAACTAGACTAAAAGAGATTTTTGTCTAGTTTTAGTCAGTTTTATGTTGCAAAAAAAGAGACTCTGATGCAAAGATGCATTTCTCCACAAGCACGGATGGAAGAACAGTTTGTCAGAGTTGAGCGAACAGAACCGGATCATTCTGGACTATTTTCACCCCGCCGCTGCTGCCATGATCATCTGTGGTCATGCAGAATGTGTAGCGTTGCACACCAGGTGGGCTGCATGATCAAACAGGACGTAGCAGCACGGCTAATACTGCTTAGCTTGTCTAAGAGATTACAGCAAAATGATGCAGTTTAAACATCTGACCGACCACCAGCTTATTTTTTTTTGTCTCGTCTCGCTGATTAAAACTCACACCAATAACTCTCAAGTTTTTGTCAACAACGATCCACCTTTAACTCCTCAGTTCTTGTTATCGTTATGAAGAAAAGGAGCATCAACAAAACAATTTTGTGATGTCATCGTTGACGAAAACAACTCACCGACAGCAGAAACAGCTGATCCATTATGTCAGGTAAAAGTTCACTACATCAGAGCTGATTCGAAGAAAACTGTTTCCATCTTCCGTTTTGAGCATTAACCTTCGCCAAAAACCACCACAGGTGAGCTTAAAAACAATTTTTTGTGTTTATTTTTATATTGCCATTTCCACGTTTCTGATGTGATACTTCAAAATACATATCAGAAAAAGCAGATGGAAACGCACCTAATAGCTGGTATTTTACCTTATGCCTCATCTAGGGAACAACAAGGTTAATTTATTCTATTTCCTAATGAGAACCCACAAGACCACCTTGCCTCTGCTTTGCATTTATACATATTTTGTCAGCAAGACCCGAGAAGTCTTTTACAGCAGAATAACACACCAACACACAGGAGCCAATTTTTTAAGGATTGATCTAAAAAAAACAAGGTTATAAAGAGATCAAATAACATTGCTTTTAAAGAGTTTTCAGGGTAATTGAATCATGGAAGCTAGCGGAAAACCTTAAAAGATCTTTTGGCAGCTTTCCCAACATGACATTAGTTAATGAGAGCAAATTTGAAAGCTGTTGCTGTAACTTCAAATAGTATGGAGTAAAAACATATGAGACATTCCTGCAGCTGGAACATCTTCTGCAATTAATAAAATGTAGATGATCTCAACCCTTGCAGGCAGATTGCTTTGTCAGCCCAGACTGCTTCCATTAGATTTAATCAGTGTAAAAACACTGATGTCTGTCTGACTGACTCCTTAGAAAACTGAGACCAACCCAGAACCGTACCCATACGCAAGTTGTTTCACCTGCTCCCTGTACTCAGTTTCATGTCCATCTCCTAAATAAACACAATGACTGCAGTCATCAGAGTATTTCTGCTGTCTCCTAGAAAGACTCCAAAGAAAAAAATAAAGCAATTAATGAAACTTGTTTGTTGAGTTTATTTCTATTTGAATCGTTCTTTTACAGCACGGTTGTAGAGTAACTTTCATTTCCTCATTTTCATAGATATTTTAAAATTTATTAAAACTTTTGTCAAACTGATGATTATTTCTCGGTCCACTGTGGGTTTTTTCTTTCATTAAATTGGGTGTACTAACACTTTTGTCTATGTGTGTATCATACACGGCAGATGAATGCAAGCTTGTTGGCAGCCCTGGTCAATGCTTTGTCTGATAGACTGATTTGAGCTGGAAATCCAAACTGCACTCCTTCTGCAACTTAGAGATTATGAAGCCCCTCCTGCTCCTCTGCCCAAACTCTCCACCATACACTCACCGGCCACTTTATTAGGTACCCCATGCTAGTAACGGGTTGGACCCCCTTTTGCCTTCAGAACTGCCTCAATTCTTTGTGGCATAGATTCAACAAGGTGCTGGAAGCATTCCTCAGGTGTTTGGTCCATATTGACATGATGGCATTACACAGTTGCCGCAGATTTGTCAGCTGCACATCCATGATGCGAATCTCCCGTTCCACCACATCCCAAAGATGCTCTATTGGATTGAGATCTGGTGACTGTGGAGGCCATTTGAGTCGAGTGAACTCATTGTCATGTTCAAGAAACCAGTCTGAGATGATTCCAGCTTTATGACATGGTGCATTATCCTGCTGAAAGTAGCCATCAGAAGTTGGGTACATTGTGGTCATAAAGGGATGGACATGGTCAGCAACAATACTTAGGTAGGCTGTGGCATTGCAACGATGCTCAATTGGTACCAAGGGGCCCAGAGTGCCAAGAAAATATTCCCTACACCATGACACCACTACCACCAGCCTGAACCGTTGATACAAGGCAGGATGGATCCATGCTTTCATGTTGTAGAAGCCAAATTCTGACCCTACCATCCGAATGTCGCAGCAGAAATCGAGACTCATCAGACCAGGCAACGTTTTTCCAATCTTCTATTGTCCAATTTCAATGAGCTTGTGCAAATTGTAGCCTCAGTTTCCTGTTCTTAGCTGAAAGGAGTGGCACCCGGTGTGGTCTTCTGCTGCTGTAGCCCATCTGCCTCAAAGTTCGACGTACTGTGCGTTCAGAGATGCTCTTCTGCCCACCTTGGTTGTAACGGGTGGTTATTTGAGTCACTGTTGCCCTTCTATCAGCTCGAACCAGTCTGGCCATTCTCCTCTGACCTCTGGCATCAACAAGGCATTTCCGCCCACAGAACTGCTGCTCACTGGATGTTTTTTTCTTTTTCGGACCATTCTCTGTAAACCCTAGAGATGGTTGAGCGTGAAAATCCTAGTAGATCAGCAGTTTCTGAAATAGTCAGACCAGCCCTTCTGGCACCAACAATCATGCCACGTTCAAAGTCACTCAAATCACCTTTCTTCCCCATACTGATGCTCGGTTTGAACTGCAGGAGATTGTCTTGACCATGTCTACATGCCTAAATGCACTGAGTTGCTGCCATGTGATTGGCTGCTTAGAAATTAAAAGTTAACTAGCAGTTGGACAGGTGTCCCTAATAAAGTGGCCGGTGAGTGTATAAGTTCTGGTTGTAGTTGTGCCATGAGCCATGAGAGTGGGTTTGTTGAAGCAGCAGTATGATAATAGTTATAACTCCAACTCGATGGTGATAAAAAAAACTGCAAGGGCTTGTAATAGCTGCCTGTAGGCTTCCTCAGGTTGACTCGTATGAGTCTTTAAGGCTAAGTTCACACTGCAGCCTGAAGTGACCCAAATCCGATTTTTCAGCCCATATGCGACCTGGATCTGATCGTTTAATGGCAGTCTGAACAACAAAGATCCAAATTTTTCCAATGCGACCCAGGCCACTTGGCTATGTGGTTCTGAATCCGATACGAATCTGATCTTTTCAAATGCGACCCGTGTCTGAACGGCCAGGTCGGATTCATTTGGATGGGATTAAACTGATTTCCGATAATAAAGTAAAAAATCTTGGTGTTATTTTTGATCAGGACCTGTCATTTAAATCCCATATCAAAGAGGTTTCTAGAATGTCCTTCTTTCATCTGAGGAACATTGCAAAAATTAGAAATATCCTGTCCAGGGGTGATGCTGAGAAACTAGTCCATGCATTCGTTACTTCAAGGCTGGACTATTGTAATTCTTTACTATCAGGAAGTCCACAAACTGTAGTTAAAAGCCTTCAGCTGATCAAAAATGCTGCAGCCAGAGTTCTAATGAAAATTAAAAAGAGAGATCATATCTCGCCTATCCTGGCTTCTCTTCATTGGCTTCCTGTTAAATCAAGAATAGAATTTAAAATCCTCCTTCTCACATATAAAGCCTTAAATGGCCAAGCTCCATCTTATATCAGAGATCTGATTGTTCCTTATGTTCCTAACAGAGCACTTCGCTCTCAATCTGCAGGTTTACTAGTGGTTCCTAGAATTTCTAAAAGTAGAATGGGAGGCAGATCTTTTAGTTATCAGGCTCCTCTCCTGTGGAACCAACTACCAGTTTTAGTCCGTGAGGCAGACACCCTGTCTACTTTTAAGGCTAGACTTAAAACTTTCCTTTTTGATAAAGCTTATAGTTAGAGTGGCTCAGGTTATCCTGAGCTATCTCTATAGTTATGCTGCTATAGGCTTAGACTGCTGGAGGACATAGGGACCCCCATTTCATCATTCTGCGTCATTGTCTCTCTGTTCTCCTATTCTGCAGAATCTGTTAGTTCAATCTCTAACCTTCTGCTCTCTCTGCTTTTCCTCAGAGTAGCTTTGCCTCGTCTGTTCCTGTTTGGCTGTGACGTCATCCTGGAAAGAAACATCAGCTGTGCTGCTGCCATCAACACCCTTGTTTATAGATGTTGGAGATCGGCCTGTTTTCCAGTGTAGTCCTGTTTCTCTGACCGTGACTGAGTGGATGTGCTCTCTTCGTCCTCTGGCATGGGAGCTGCCTTGGAGCTTGTCTGCCTGGCTGTGTGTTTCCTGGACGGGGCCGCCTTTTACAGCTGCTTTTTGTATCTCTGCTTCTGTCTCCTTGAACCCCAGTCGGCCTCGGCAGATGGCCGCTCACACTGAGCCTGGTTCTGCTGGAGGTTTCTTCCTGTTAAAAGGGAGTTTTTCCTCTCCACTGTCGCTACAAGCATGCTTAGTGTGAGGGATTGTATTGAGTCAATGAGTCAATGCAATCAACTGGTTTTCCTTAGATAGAAAACTTTGTATCGATTTGACTGTATGATCTGGTTGAACTGTAAAGTGCCTTGAGATGACATGTGTTGTGAATTTGGCGCTATATAAATAAACTGAATTGAAATTGAATTGAATCCGACCTGAACGTCATTAATACCCGACAAAAGTCGCTATCCGGCGTCTTGCTATGCAGAAGCGGCAAGAAAAACAACAACCATGGCAGATGATGATGCGGAGAGCAGAATTTATGTTTAAACATATTGAAAAGACTGAGTTTTTATGGTTGGAAAAGACCGCTAGATGCGCGCCGGCACTACACTTCCGTAAACATGGAGCACGCTGGCTTGTGACGTCATCGCATCCTCTACTGCGCATGCGGGACACTTGCGTTGTATGACTGCAGTTGACACAGTAGATCACATAGAAGTTGCATATATTTGGAAATGTGAACAGCAACGCAACAAAAAAAAATCGGATTTAACAAAAAAAATCGGAATTGAGCATCAAGGCCTGCAGTTTGAACGTAGCCTAAAACCTTCATGATGTCAGATCTCAGTCCAACAATTCTATAGTTATTGAGGACTGTTAGCTGAGATGGAGCAGTGTACACTGGAAAAACAATCTAGAAATAAGTAAAATGTTCTTAAATTAAGTGTATTTACCCTCAAAATAAGATAATTAGATAATATGCATTGGAAATAAGACAATGCAATCGTGTTTTGGAAAGTGTAAATTGTCTTGTTCCATTGGCAAAATGTCTCCTTTACCTCCTCAATCCAAAAACAAATACACTTATTTTAAGAAACAATGACTTATCTAGACTCTGATTTTTTCCAGTGTAGGAGGACTTCCACAATACTAGAACCATCTCCTGGGTCCGGCTCCAGTAGAAAAGCTGCTGTAGAATCCTACAGAGGTTTATAGTTAGTCACACAATCAGTCACTGCATTGACTTCCACTCTATATGGCTAAGACTGTCAGTCTGTACGCTCAAAACAACTTTACAGGGCTTCTTCAGCATCCTTTGACAATTATTATTATGGATTTTGTTAAGAGTAATGGTTAGACTAATTAACTTTTTTGATCAGTTGCTTTAAATGTTTGTGACTTTTTTTTGTTATCTAGATAATTTATTATTAGAGCTAACATTATTATAACGTCCAAAATGGAAAATCTACGGCAAGAACCCTTTCATTCTCAGAGCATTGAAGACCATAGGCAAAGTACTTTGGAAAAAAGAAATAGATCTGCAAATGGAGAATCTAAACTTCACTTAGAATCCCTTCAAACGTTGCAGTTCTAGCATTCGGAAATTTGGTATTAGCTTTTTTAAGCATAGCAATACAAACTTTACGACTCTCTGTAGCTATGTCTTTAATTGTGTTTTAAATAATTTGTCTGTAATTAACTGTTTTTTTTTAAAGTGCCTTGAAATAAGGTGTTGTAAATTGCTTCTTTATAAATAAACTGAATTGAAGAAAAATGTCACTAAGGGTTTAAACACTATTATAGCGTTACTGTTAACCTCTTGTCTGATTTGCTTACTACATTTGATTTCATTTGATTTCATTTTGATTTCATTTACAAACCACAAAGTCATTTGTAAATGAAGTTTAAATTAAACCTAGCTTTTAGAGTTGAACTTTAAACCGTACGATCGACGTTGGACCATACTGGAACGTGCACTCATGTTTTTGTTTTCAATTGAAATGATGAAAATTATAAATTTAACTTAATTGATCTCACAAAGGAGAAATTAACTCTGCATTTAATCCATCTCCTTGGGGAGCAGTGGGCTGCCACTGTGCAGCTCACTGCTGCACACAATAGTGTCCTTTATAAGAGGAGGTGGAGCCCAAAAGCCTCATCTGTATAGATCAAAGACACCTATTTTGATATGCCCTATGCCTGAAACCTCAGGATTCCAAGCCCTATGCCCTAAACACTAGGCTGCCACCCCCAGAAAACAAGGAGAGAGCCCGTATGCACGTATCAAAAACTATGCAGTAGAGATTCCGTTAATTGGGCAATTGGCAAAGGTCAGCACAGCCGGGGTGCTACAGCCGAGCCTCTCTCTGGGTGAACCATGAGCAAAGTATCGCCTCTGCCAGGTAAGCATTTGTTAGGTTTATTCTTTATACATCATGTGCATTGTTGGTTTGTTAGCCAGATTAGACAGAGTAGAAGGCTTTCCTTCACATGGTGGATGTCACTGTGTGTACGGAGGTCATCTGATCAGGACAGCCTTCATGTCTTTAAAAATACACAGGATATGGGCGCATCTTGGAGCCGGACTGATAAAGGAGAGCTATGTGTAATCCTGGGGTAAAGAGGTAAGATGCATAAAGGTCAAGGCATGGATGGCGTGTCAGTTGCTGATACGGACAGCTAAGCATCCACCTGATGCAAAACACGGATTCATGAGGTATAAGAAGGAGGAGATGACCTTGTCCGGGGCTTAATCTTTGCCGGACGCTCGCTGACGTTTTTGAGCCCACAGCTGTGCCGACTCCAAGCAATTTCTCTGTCCTGTAACGACCTGACCTGGAATAAATGCTGTTATTTTTTTACTCCTGTTTTAGTCCTTTTTTATATGGTTTTACCCAGTTTGAGTTAAGAGTAGTAAATAACTTCCCAGGAAAAAAACCTGAAGGGAAGTTCCTAGGCGCAACCGCCTTCAGAGGGACCTAACTTCCATATTTAACAAATTCCTAGACAAAATTTTCCTCCGAGATTAAAGTTTCCTCCTAAATCAAGGTCGCTACAAGAGATGGCAAAAGTACTCAATTTCTGTACTTGAGTAAAAGTACAGATACTTGTGTTTAAAAATACTCTGGTAAAAGTGGAAGTACTGATTAAACTTCTTTACTCAAGTAAAAGTAACAAAGTACAGGCTTGTAAATTTACTTAAAGTATAAAAGTAAAAGTAGAAACCACTTTTTTCATGCCGTTGCCTACATTTTAAATGGATGTCTGCCAATAGAACTAGATCTCCGTTGTGTTCATTTTCAATCATCTTGTCGTCCATACTACTATGCTAACGCCACCGCCACCAAGCTGCAATGATTTGCCGCGAATGAATACCGCCGAATCTGTCGATTCATCTTGTAGTGGTGCGTCAAATGCAACGTAGATTCCCATCCAATTAGATTGAATTTGGTATTGATGACGTGAAAAATAATAACGGTAACTATATTGAAATTAGTGTTGCGCCGATGCCATTTTTTGGCCCCGATACCGATACCCGATACCTGGCTGTGCAGTATCGGCCGATACCGATACCATAATAATGTAAAATAATTGCCATCATGGCTTTGTCGAGCTGCTGCCTACCTTTGTGAAGCAGGAAAAAATCTAATACAAATTGAATCCAGTAGAACTTTTTATTGCCTACCAGGAGTGGGTGACAAAAGTTGAATAAACATATGGCTCTCAAAATGGTATCGGTGCCCTATTTGTTGGTACTCGCCGATACCGATACCACCATTTTAGGGCAGTATCGGGGCCCCGTCCGATACTGGTATCGGTATCGGTGCAACACTAATTGAAATGATTAAAAACTAAAGTAATGAGCCAATTCTTTTAAATGTAAGGAGTAGAAAGTACAGATATTTGTGTAAAAATGTAAGGAGTAGAAGTAAAAAGTCACCATAAAAATAAGTAGTAAAGTAAAGTAAAAATATCAGAAAAATCTACTTGAGTACAGTAACGAAGTATTTGTACTTCGTTACTTCCCATCTCTGGTCGCTACCTAACCCCATCATCTCGCCATAACAGTCTGCAACGGATTACTACATCTTTACAGCCAATATGGTTAAATCCACTTTTTAAGTTTAGCTATATGGACCAAGGAATCTCTTACCACTCCAGGGAGTTTTATCTCTGCGATGAGGTACTCTGGGGTTCCAGTGGGAGGTTCCACAAACAGTGAGAATTCTGGTCTAAGCACAGAACAAATTCACATTACCAAGCAGGATTTTTATTTTTTATTTTAACTTGCTATAAAAGGCAAAGAGGGAGAGCTGTTTTACCTTTTAGCACATGCTGTAGAGTCTTTCCTGGGGAATAGAGTTGCAGAGTAAGCTGTTAACTCACAAAACTCAAAATCAAACAATTTATCACGCATTTAAGGAATATCATAAACCTACAAATGTTAAATTTTTTGTGTAAAAGTGAAGATTTGCTTATTAAGTAAATACAAAAATCCTTATAATTGTTTGTTGTACATTCAATAGGTGAGTGTGGTAAAGCAAAGATTACTGAGCAAATGTTACAAGGTGCAAACTGGTTTGGCCAATTAAAATGAGTAGATTATGTGTTCTATTAACAGTTTGAGAGTGGCTGTAAAAGAAAGAAGAGGTTCTAAGCCATAAAGGTGGACTTCATAATGATCACTATAAAAAAGACAATGAAAATACTACATAATACTTGAAGTGGGTAGCAAAAAAAATATGAAAATATTTAAAGTTGAAATTAAATCTATAATACAGTAAAACAAGGTTATCTGCTGATTGACAGAACTCAGAACGTCAGGATTTCAAGCTCTATCCTCTACCCACTAGGCCGCAAACTCTCCTCTAAATTCAGCAGAATTGGTTGAGTTTTAAAGTGTTTTCATTAATCAGATTCACTTATGTGGAGTTAACTTCATAGGAAGAAAAAACATGAATAAGTTTAGGATTCAGAAAGACACTAGTGAGTCTGTGTGGAAAAATGTAGCCACAGGAAACAGCCAATCTAGGCAGGAAATATGTTGCCAACAGAAAAAGCAGCACTTGTGGCTGTGAGGTTAGTTTAAAAAGACATTCTCTGTATCAGCAGGAGTCCACGTCAGTGGCGGCTGGTTGAGTTTTCTCCAGGGGGGGGCTATAAATTCAAAATAAAGCAGTAAAATGTATACCAATTTATCAGACCAGCATATTTATATGAATGCCAACAATAAAAAACATAAAAAAAAAAACATAATTTATGTACAAGTTTACTTTTTATACATAAATCCTTCTGAGTCTTTGTGAAGGTAAATCTGTGTATTTCATGGTCTAATATTCTGTCACAAATCTAAAAAAATTATGGATCAGTTTAATAACGGAGAAGCTGTAAGCCAGCTATAAGACATACTGTGGCAACAGTTCTTGGATCACCGGCCTGCTCTTTGTCCGGATGTTCTGCTCACTGAGAGATCCAAGAAATTTCCTGTTTTTTAGAACTTTCCAGTCTGGGAAAATAAATCAGAACCGAAAATCTCAGAGATCCATCACTGTAATCAAACCCCGACTGGGAAGACAAACAAAAGCACAAACTCACCTCTGTTGAGTTCTAGACTGTACTTATTTTCCAATCCCTCCGCACAAACCAGGATAACAAACTGCTGGAACAAAGGATCCTTCTGCAAGACACCAACATATGCATTTGAGTTTTAAAAACGGAGGTTGCAAAAAAAGGTAATAAGCACATTTTAAATATTTTAAATGGCCAAGAATGCAAAATGTTAAATGTGCAATGTGACACGTCACCTGACACTTCTGGAAGAAGTTGTGGTTGACAACGACATCATAAGCTGTGCATCCCTGAGAGTCTGTAATGTAACAGAGAGAACAGATGTTAAATAGTCTAAGAAGATGAAAAGGGAAACAAAGTGAAGATAGAAGTAAACACAGATGTTCTGGTAGAAGTTTTTCAGGCTTCCCTCTGAGCTGGTTCAAAATGCTCAAGCAGGACTTTTACCTCAATTCAATTCCATTAAATTCAGTTTAAATACACTACCGTTCAAAAGTTTGGGGTCACATTGAAATGTCCTTATTTTTGAAGGAAAAGCACTGTACTTTTCAATGAAGATTAGGGATGGGGATCGTTAATATTTATTGATATCGATTCCTTTATCGATACTCCTTATCGATTCGAGTCTTTATCGATACCACTATCGATACTTTTCTGTTATTTGGTGGAAAGACGATGCGACAATATGTTTTTAACAGACAGAAAGGAAGTGGGAAATTTTTTTTTTGAAGAAATGCCCAATATTTTGAAGAAATTTCTTCTTTTGGTTTAAAAAAATATATAAATTTTCACAATTGTTTGTTAATGTATTGTCTACTGTCACTTTTCATCATGTTTTTAGTGATTAGGAAAATATTTAGCAAATAAATAATTGTATTTTAAATTAAATGTAATTTTTAATAAATGTTGGCATCAGTAGTTTAATTATATATTCTAAAATAATTAGAGCAATATACAACTGTATTACTTATGTTTCTCGCCAAAAACTCAATTTCCCCTTTCTTTACGTTACACTTGAACGCATCATGATAACCTAATTGTCGTTTTACTGAGCCAATCTGAACACATCATCACGCAGCACGTCTGAAACTTTATTTACTTTTCAAGCTAACTAGCTCGTATGCTGCCGATTACAACACGGATTTCACAATTACTATTTTTAACTGACCGGACAAGCTACAAAGTCTGTGTGCGCGCTTACCAGTGCTACTCTGGGTGGATGATGAAGACGGGCCTGACTGTGGTGCGGCGGCAGCAGCAGCAGCAGGAAGAGGAGTCTTTTCAACCCGGAGACAGTCGAAGGTACTGCATTTGGCTTTTATTTGATGCACAATACTAATGTGCTTGGCCATTGAGGTTGTTTTCCCCCCTTTAAAAGTGATGATTTTGCAACATAAGTTGCATTTCGCTTTTCCGGAGGAAAAAAAAAACGACCAGACTCGATAGTGGTATCGATAAGCCCAAACGTTATTGATTTTCGGGTTTTGAAAAAAGTGGAACCGGGTCCTTGATAGAACCGGGTTTCGATCCCCATCCCTAATGAAGATAACTTTAAACTAGTCTTAACTTTAAAGAAATACACTCTATACATTGCTAATGTGGTAAATGACTATTCTAGCTCCAAATGTCTGGTTTTTGGTGCAATATCTACATAGGTGTATAGAGGCCCATTTCCAGCAACTACCACTCCAGTGTTCTAATGGTACAGTGTGTTTGCTCATTGGCTCAGAAGGCTAACTGATGGTTAGAAAACCCTTGTGCAATCATGTTCACACATCTGAAAACAGTTTAGCTCGCTACAGAAGCTACAAAACTGACATTCCTTTGAGCAGATTGAGTTTCAGGAGCATCACATTTGTGGGGTCAATTAAACACTCAAAATGGCCAGAAAAACAGAACTTTCATCTGAAACTCGACAGTCTATTCTTGTTCTTAGAAATGAAGGCTATTCCATGTGAGAAATTGCTAAGAAATTGAAGATTTCCAACAACGGTGTGTACTACTCCCTTCAGAGGACAGCACAAACAGGCTCTAACCAGAGTAGAAAAAGAAGTGAGAGGCCGCATTGCACAACTGAGCAAGAAGATAAGTACATTAGAGTCTCAAGTTTGAGAAAAAGACACCTCACAGGTCCTTAACTGGCATCTTCATTACGGTGTGTACTACTCCCTTCAGAGAACAGCACAAACAGGCTCTAACCAGAGTAGAAAAAGAAGTGGGAGGCCGCGTTGCACAACTGAGCAAGAAGATAAGTACATTAGAGTCTCAAGTTTGAGAAACAGACGCCTCACAGGTCATTAACTGGCATCTTCATTAAATGGTACCCACAGTAGCCTGTTTGTGCTGTACAGTGCTTTTCCTTAAAAAATAAGGACATTTAAATGTGACCCCAAACTTTTGAACGGCAGTGTATATAGCGCCAATTCACAACACAAGTCATCTCAAGGCACCTTACAGTTCAACCAGATCATGCAGTCAAATACTGTCAAATACCTCAAAAAGATAAACAAGATACATCACTTCATTGGCCTCCAGTTCTGTTTTGAATCCATTTCTTTGTCTTTGAACTGTCATATCCCTTATTATTTGTCGTAACTGTCGCAATCATGTGCTCTTAGATGGTCTGATTATGATTTTAGTGGACTCAAACACCTTTAACAAATCCTAAATCAGGAAATGAGCTGCTGCTTAAGGTCAGGCAGGCTTTATCTCTTTGTTATTTTGTTTTTTTTTTAACTCTAGGTTTTCACTCAGAGCGTTTAACATCAGCCTCTTAATGTTCCACTTTATTTCTTGTATTTGTGACGTTTGGATTTCTGTTTTCATGTATTTTTTTTTCATTGTTTTGTTGTTGATCTCTGGTCTTTTCTTCATATTTGTATAGCACTTCAATCAGCTGCTCTGCTGTTTTTAAGGTGCTTTAGAGAAAAAAAAAAGTGTTCTATAGACCTAGTGCCCATGATAGATACGTAGGAATAAAAATCCTTGTGGATTGACTTTAAATAGAACATATTTTCTGCTGGATCAGTTTTTTACTGGCTCAGTTAGGGGATGTGTGAATGTTGGTCGTTTCTTGTGGGCAGATTACAAAGGTATTAAGACTTGTTAAGGCTGTTTCACAGCAAGATTTAAAAGCTCTAGGGTGATTTTCCTTACTTAAGAGATCGAGCAGAAGGTGTTATAAATCAGGGATAGAGAATTGCGTTCTCTGCAGAGACAGCCCAGGGGCAGCATGTCACACACAAGCCTATTTTGATGTTTTTGATGTGCGCGGAGAAAAAAAACGTACAATATGTATTCCAAAAAAGTAAAAAAAAACAATCCACTTGACTTTGTTTCCAAGTTTGAAGACATTTCGCTCCACATCCAGGAAGCTTTTTTCATTCAATTGAGTTTGACAATTGAGTTTGAGGCTTTATATAGTAGCCCAACAAAGCCTTGTTTTTGAAAAAATGCAATTGAATCGGAAAAAAGGGTCCATCCGTTTGGAATGGGGGTCATTTAGCTTCTTTGTTAGCCTGCAATGCCCCATACTGTCTATGTGTCTGAAAAGGGGGTTGTTAAAGGGAATTATTAGCCTGGCTGAATAGGCGAGGTCTTCTGTTCCCTTGTAGAGGGGTTGGGGTTGCGATGATAGCGGGAAGGGATCAACTCAATCGCTGCATTGTAGGTTTTTAAAAGCTGAAATCTGGGTTCCCCCCTCTCTGTTTAAGGTTGGTTTTTCTTTCTTAACATTGATGGCTTCCTTCACGGCACTCTCAAACCTCCTATTTTCTTTGTCCAAAATGTGAATATTCTGGTCCTAAATAGAAGGTCCTTGTGTAAAACAGAAGATGCAATAAAAATAGTGGCCTTTTTTAATGCCTTTGTGGGAAAAAGTAGCTTTAAAGAGTTTCTAAGTATAAAAGTGCATCTAAAAGCAGAGACCTTCATATAGCAGTGGGCGGTCACACTGAAAGCCTCCCAAGGTCATCCAGAAACTCGTGGATTTCCCGCTGCCGTTCGTAGCCGGTAGAGTGAATATTTACCTCTTCTTTTTTTTTTTAGGTGGTGAAAACTGCAAGTTTCACACTATAAGTGCTGACATTCTAAGTTAATGTTTGTATGGATAATAAATAAATTTTCCACCACAATCAAATAAGAAAATATTATGGTGCAGTTATCTAAGCACTCTCACTTTTCAGCAAAGAAATAAACCTCCTGGCCATTTATGTAAAACGAGTGCGCTGTAACCTTTCTATATACATTCATGCTTATATTTCATTTTTCATGCAGGATAGATCAGGGCTGGAATGCAGCATCTACCAGCCAGCTTCTCTAATTTGTTGATGCGCAGCGTCAAGCTGCCGAAATACAGCATCTGATCTGAACAGATTTGGCACGGTGGACATACATTACAGGATATACGACAATCCATAATGATGGATTTCCACGATTTGCGATATGAGGGGTCTTAATGTTCCATAAAGCAGAGCAGATCACTCTTAAGACCTCACACACAGCATTTTTATCTCACTGATTATCAGTGGCTCCTGATACTGGCGGCTCTAGGAAGGAGAAGATCGGACTGATTACCTTCCTGTGTGAACCAGCCATTAGATTAGCCCGCCTTATTACAATCCCCTTTCAACAACCAGGACTGCTTTTTCAGGTTAACAACACTGCAAAAACAATCTAGAAATAAGTAAAAAAAAATAAAAAATCTTAAATGAAGTGTACTTGCCCTTAATTAGAGTAGAAAAATAAGATGATCTGCCAATGGAATAGTATATTTACTCTTAAAATAACATAATTAGATAGTATGCACTTGAAATAAGACATGCATGTTTTAAATTCAAACTGTCTAACTTTTTAAAGAAAAAAATCCCTTATTTTAAGAAAAAATTGACTTGTTTAGATTTCAAATTTTTGTAGTGTAGGTAGGGCTGCAACAACGAATCGATAAAATCGATAAAAATCGACTTTTAAAAGCGTTGGCAACGAATTTCATCATCGATTAGTTGTGTCGCGCGATTAATGCGTCATCCGCTGCCGCCGTCATCAATGACACTTGATTGAAACGCGGGAAGAAAAAAAAATACGGCAGAGCGAGCCAGCGCTCTAATGACCGATACCGCAAACGCAAGCTGCGTCTCAATTTGCAGACAGCCTGCGCTTTGTAAAGCGAAAAAAGACGTAACATTCAACTTTTGTAAAAACAAATTAACATGGCGCGGAAGCACCACTGTTATGATGCAGCACCTGAAAAGGAAACACGATGGAGCCTTCGATGAGAGCTGATCAGCAGGGTGAGCGACCATGTTTGTTTCATTTTAAAGTGGGGAAACGTAACGTTAGTTTCTCAGGTAGCTCATCTGATGCTTTCCTTACCTTGTTAGTAGGTTACAGACAGTAATAAGGTTGGCTACTTATTTTACTTTTAATTTCATTTGAATTAGCTTAAGCAGCGTTTATATTTACTTTATAAATAAATTAACTTGCAAATTATGAGGGCAAGGCTTTTAAAGTTTAAATCTTCTAGCAAAGATAAAGTAAAGATCCTGCAATTTATGGAAGTAAAGCAGAATAAAATCCAGCAAGATCAGTAATATGTCAATTAATTATATGCCACATTTCCATGTAAATATCTGTCTTTGGAGGATGTGTTTTTTAGCACCCCTAGTTCTCTCATTTTTATTCCAAATACAATTTAAAATTCGAATCACAGGGCTATTTTTATCTCTATGGTTCAGTATTTTCTCAAGTAGCAACTTTAACTGCTATACTTTCCTGTCTTAAAAGGCAGAACTCTTCTAGTCTAAAAAAACCTAATTTGTTGAAATGGGGGGACCTATTGTTTGAACCCCTTAGGGGCTTTTAAAAACAAAACTGCTTGTCTTTTTTTGCGCTTTATGAAACAAAGTACCCTATATTTTGTGGATGTAAAGCTAAATTTCTCATGTAAGTTTGCGTAGTTTTAACACAAACATTTATTTTTCATATTGCACCAGTACAGTTAATGAGCAACCTGTACTTGTGTGCTTGTTTGTTCTGTCTAAAATTTTTATTTTGGAATAAAGAGGTTAATATAAAAAAATATTTTTTGTCCGATTCATCGATTAATTGAAAAAAATAATCGGGCGATTCATCGATTTTTAAAATAATCGTTAGTTGCAGCCCTAAGTGTAGGATACACGAATACACCAGGGTCCTTGCCAGAGTGCGTTTAGCAAAATGAGCTGTTATGCTTGGATTATGACACCGTAAATTTACTGTGTGGAAGCTGCATTTTTTATGCTTTTTTTGTTCAGGAGAGACATCCGACTAAGGGAACACTGTGAGCCAGGGCTATAAGAAGCTGTGGTTTTACAAATCCAATTATTTTTTTTATGCATATTTCTGAAGAATCGCATCTGAAGAGCTTGATGGAAACAACTAAATTCAAATCAAATATCTGGTTAATCTGCTCCACTCTATTTTGCATTTGCTTTTCCAACATTGTAAAAGTTTGCTTAGAATTAGCAAGTCATTTGGATAGAAATACAGCTGGCTTTGGGTTTGTTTAGGTGTGGGTAACTCGGTTTCTCCTACCATTGTCCAAAGGGAATACTTTACTCTCAAAAATTACACTGTCTGACTCAGACTCATGGTGAGTCGCATGCACTCCCAGATAAGTAAACACATTTTCTGCCAACAGCAGAGAGCATGACCCAGATAAACATCAGTTATATCAAAGGTACAGAGTTACGCTATATGCTTATACCAAAAAGACCAAATCCAGCCTTGATACAAAAAAGGTTGAATACTCCATCGTCCTGATAGTGTGTTGATCCTTTTTGTCCTTTTTTAACCCCAAATAGAACCTCAGCACCGGATGCAAAGCAGATGTCATCTACCATCAGCACCTCTGAGCTGCCAAAAAGCCAGATGGTGGCCATTGATGCAGCTACTAAATAATCTTAACCGTACTAACCAGGCTATAATCCTCATGGAAACCAAGAGCTCTGACCATTGGGGAGAGGTCACGTATTAGTGGACCGCGGTCCGGATCCAGACCCACCTGCTGGCTAATCAGGAACCAACCTGATTTAAAACATTTATAAAATATCGCATGACGCTGATGACAGTGTCTAACTTCATTTGCGCCGCTTCTCCTGTTAATACGGTAAAGCGTTCAGGAGCGTCTGGCGTGATGCAAATTAGCCATTGAGCTGCTGTCAGTCTGGGTTGCTGCTGCTGCTACTTTTAGACACAGCAGGCAAACCTGTGGCAAGCCGGGCGATGGGAAAGAAGGAGAAGAAAGTGTGGACTGCTGGAAGAACTGAGGTGAACTGGTGAAAGAAAACTGCAATGGTGCTCAAAGATGACCCTGCACATTTAGAGGATGTTTGGCTCAACCTGCTGCTGTGAAGCAGGATTCTCCACCATGAACAGAATCAAAAATAAATATGGATCCAGGCTCAAAATGAGCTCCTTGATCTGTGCTTTAGAATGGCTTTGTCTCCATTTAAACACAGATTTAAAGCCTTGCTGGGCTGCATAAAGCCATTAAGACAGAGAAAAAAGAAACAAAAACAAACGGTCAGTTCAGGTGTTTTATAAAATATGTGATTCAGGAAATTGTCTATATACCAAACTGAACGATTGTTGTTGTCTACTTAGAAAAAAACACTTTAGATTTTCTTTTTAAAAGAGTCAAGGTATAACATGGATGTAAAAAAACATTTTATTTCAGGGTTAAATTCTGTTTAAAGTAACGGATTATAATTGAAGATGTCCCCGGATCTTTACTGGTTGTTGATTTTTTTTTATCTGGACCCAACTGATTTTTAATTGGTTACTCCTGAGCTTTAGCTCTAGCTTTACTGATCTCCAACAGACAGACTGTTTTTCCAGAGCAACTCTAACGTTATCCTTCATGGAATCAAACATCACCTTTTCATACTTCATTGGACACTCACCTCCGGTTTCGGTTGGATTAAGTTATGGGTAATATACATAGGAAGGCTTAATTTTATAAACAAAGTGAGCAAAAACAAAGCTTAATTTGTAATAAAAAAAATTCTTTATAGGGAGAAAGTGTATAAATGTAAAAAAAAAAAAAATAAAATGAATAAGATGATATTTACATTCAAGCTGAACCCAGGAATAGATGGAGTATATTGTTTCAACTGCAACAACAGGCTGTGCCAGAGTATAGTCGCTCCAGTGGCCACAGGTGGTTCAGTAAAACGTCAGAATGGGTCATTATGATTTTGGGAAATTACAGGGAAGATATAAGCGGTCCCTCTCAACTAAAAAAAGGAGAAAATTATAGAAATGGGAGAGGGTGAAATAAGGAAATATGATGTAAAAATAAAAAAGGAAACAGATGAAGATGAAAGAAAAAAAGTTGTTTCTCTCTATCACTACAACCCCTCATATCTTCTAAATGTGTCTATTTAATAGCATGTAAGAACATTTTTGTTTTGTTTATTCAGTTTTAGTCTATTGGGTATGTAATACATGCACGGTAAAGTAAAAAATAGACTAATTATGTACAGCTTTTTTTTTAACAAGCATGTTGTAAAAAAATAATAATACTTGTCCATTTATTTAATGAAAACAAGATTTTCATAATACAAGAGAAATCTGAGGTTTTTAATAAAAATTGATGCCCATCAATTAATGGTTAGTTAAACGATGTAGACTTCAGATTAATTCATTAATCAAGGAAGGAAGAGAAATATTGATTTAAGGCTGAAGGATAGTCCGGATGGTGGATCAGCAGCTAATATCAAGTTCTTAAAGTAATTCAAGCCATGCTGTAGACTCAGGGTCCATCAGTTCCTGAGGGCATTTCAATGAACTGAAATGGTACCGAAGGAGCCTGGAGAACCTGGGACTCATTGCTGACTCAGCTGTAGAAAAGCCAGAAAGCTGCTTGCCAAAACGGACATGAGTAAACTAACGTTTCTGGACAACCAAGACTAAGATTGAGTCATTTCGAAAATACAGCAGCAGCGGGAGGTCTTGGCCTAGTCGTTAAGGATGGGTGTTTGCTTCCTGAAGTGTCCTCATTCCAGTTCCACATGTTGCCGCTCTGGTTCCCTGAATTACAGCTTTAGCTCACATTATGGCCAAAAGTACAGCTTGAAGCCCATTGTGTAACTTGTGACTTAAATATTAGCGAAATTTAAAAAGATATTACATTGTTTTTCAGGTCAATATAAACACAGGGTGTTTATCGATACTGTGCTTGAATACAAGTCAATGACACCAAAACTTTTTATCCTTGAAACGACTTAAGTCGTAACCCAATCATAAATATATTTGGTTCCATTTAATCTAGAGGGATGAAGGTGGCCATTGAATTTACCAGTAAGTCCATGATCTCTCAATCTGCTGATCTAAACTGGTCTATCAGATTCCAAAACATGTTGATGACAGTGCATGTTTTCAGTTGCTAAAAACCTGGGTCTAAACCTGGAGGTCACCAATATAGTGCCCCTAGTGGCTAAAAGTTGTGCTGTTTTAATGTCATCTAAGCAAGTATGACGTGACCAGGCATAAGTTTAGAAACAAAAAACAAAAAAAATTGCGTCCCATCGCATAAACCGATCAAATGTTTGGCTTCATTTTAAGGAAGAGAAAGATGGCAACAAGTTGCTTTGCAATCATTGCAATTTGGCAATTACATCCGCGGGAGGAAATACATCCAACATGCAGAAACCCCTGCGCACACAACATGGCTTACATTTTAATGAATGCTGTGTTTTTGATGCTTCCGGACAGAAGCTAAAGTTATGACCAACATTGAAGGCAACTATATGACTGGCTGTGCTTAAAGTGGTTCCTAGTACATCATCTGCCATTTCTGGAAATAAACCAATTACCTACCTCTCTTTGGGGTTATTAAGGGAGTCTTCCTGGATAATCCAGCCCTTCATTACTAGCATGTTTAATTAGAACGACTGGTAGCTGGAATTCTTACATGATTCTACCTATTGCATAGGATGTAACGAAACATGCTACGAAGGGGGAGATAAGTTTATTTCCTGAAATTGTACAGTAATGCTTTTTCATTAAACGGATGCCTTATCCATTAGATTTAGATGACTGTGAGGAGACGGGTAGCCTGGCTGGCTCAGAGGCTGGCAGCTCCCATTCACTGCCTTCTGTTTTTGCCGAGGCAGGCAGAAATAGAACGTCCCAAGCGAAGGTAGACGAATGTCACCGTGCACTTACCAAGTTCATTGTTCACAGAATCGATAAGAGAATCGGAATTGTGAAAATCTTATCAATTCCCCAACCCTACTGCTTTCCCATCTCTTCTGACACTATGCGGTAACCAAGAGCAACAGTCACAGAAGACGTACAGCCATCAATAATTGGCCTTGCGTGCAACTTAAAAGTGCAATCTATGTGCAGTCGGTGCATTTAGACCAAATATGTGTGGGTTTTACGAGGTTGAGCTGCAAAAAATCTCTAGGGTTTGCACGTTTTTGGTGCAGAATATGGAGGAAAAAAAAGAAAAAAACTATGATTGCATTATTCTGATTTTCCATAGTTATATTTGAAAGGCCTTTTATTAGACTGCACACATCCAAACATCCACTCAATCTTCAATAACAGCCATATTTTAGTTTTTAACATGTTCTGAAAAACATGCCACCAGTAACATGCTGTAGAAAAGCCTTTAATTAGCTGAGCTAAATATACGGAAAATCCACAACGACAAAAGAATATACATATACACTATATTGCCAAAAGTATTTGCTCACCTGCCTTGACTCACATATGAGCTTAAGTGACATCCCGTTCCTAATCCATAGGGTTCAATATGACGTCGGTCCACCCTTTGCAGCTAGAACAGCTTCAACTCTTCTGGGAAGGCTGTCCACAAGGTTTAGGAGTGTGTTTATGGGAATTTTTGACCATTCTTCCAGAAGCGCATTTGTGAGGTCGCACACTGATGTTGGACGAGAAGGCCTGGCTCTCAGTCTCCGCTCTAATTCATCCCAAAGGTGTTCTATCGGGTTGAGGTCAGGACTCTGTGCAGGCCAGTCAAGTTCATCCACACCAGACTCTGTCATCCATGTCTTTATGGACCTTGCTTTGTGCACTGGTGCACAGTCATGTTGGAAGAGGAAGGGGCCAGCTCCAAACTGTTCCCACAAAGTTGGGAGCATGGAATTGTCCAAAATGTCTTGGTATGCTGAAGCATTCAGAGTTCCTTTCACTGGAACTAAGGGGCCAAGCCCAGCTCCTGAAAAACAACCCCACACCATAATCCCCCCTCCACCAAACTTTACACTTGGCACAATGCAGTCAGACAAGTACCGTTCTCCTGGCAACCGCCAAACCCAGACCCGTCCATCAGATTGCCAGATGGAGAAGCGCGATTCGTCACTCCAGAGAACGCGTCTCCACTGCTCTAGAGTCCAGTGGCGGCGTGCTTTACACCACCGCATCCGACGCTTTGCATTGCACTTGGTGATGTATGGCTTGGATGCAGCTGCTCGACCATGGAAACCCATTCCATGAAGCTCTCTGCGCACTGTTCTTGAGCTAATCTGAAGGCCACATGAAGTTTGGAGGTCTGTAGTGATTGACTCTGCAGAAAGTTGGCGACCTCTTCGCACTATGCGCGTCAGCATCCGCTGACCCCGCTCCGTCAGTTTACGTGGCCTACCACTTCGTGGCTGAGTTGCTGTCGTTCCCAAACACTTCCATTTTCTTATAATACAGCTGACAGTTGACTGTGGAATATTTAGGAGCGAGGAAATTTCACGACTGGATTTGTTGCACAGGTGGCATCCTATCACAGTTCCACGCTGGAATTCACTGAGCTCCTGAGAGCGACCCATTCTTTCACAAATGTTTGTAAAAACAGTCTGCATGCCTAGGTGCTTGAATTTATACACCTGTGGCCATGGAAGTGATTGGAACACCTGATTCCAATAATTTGGATGGGTGAGCAAATACTTTTGGCAATATAGTGTACATATATACACACATATGTATATATACATATATACACAAACATTATATATATATATATATATATATATATATATATATATATATATATATATATATATATATATATATATATATATATATATATATATATATATATATATATATATATATATATATATATATATAATAGGGATGGGACGATTTATGAAAACCGTCTGAACCGTTCAGTTCGATTCGCGTGTGTTTCGTTCGGTTCATGCGCTGCTCCTTTTTCTCATAGGGGAAGCGTTTACACTCCAGAGCAGAAGGGGGCGGTACTGCGACCAAAGCCAACCACCAGTAGTAAACAAGATGAAGAAGAAGTGAAGCAGCGTAGCCGGGTAGCAGGGAAAAAAATCAGTTGTGGAGAATTGTGTGGGTATGGCGAGAGGGAAAGAATAGGAGTTGGAAGACGCGCCAGCAGCACTTTATAGGTCTGCTGTATGGGACCGCTTTGCATTTAGAGTGACCTACGATGACGGCGGAAAGAAAGTTGTGGATAAAAGTGCAACAGTGTGCAAGCATTGTGCAACACGTTTTGTTTATGCTAACAGCAACATGACCAACAGGTCATGCTAACCCCGAAATCCCTCATACTCCGTCAGCAACCCCCGCTCCGCCCCGCTGCACTCCAGACCGGCTGCTCAAAGCAAAGCCTAAAGCCTCCACTGTGACTCCCGTCCGCTCTGCTCTGAGTCCCTTGGAGATGGTAGAAAGCATGCGCGAGATGATTAAATTCAAAGCAGCAAAACATACAGAAATGATTCAGGGTTTCCGCGGATCATTTAAAATAATTACAATCCATTATTTTTGGGGGGATTTCCACCGTTCCACCCCTTGTATATATATATATATATATATATATATATATATATATATATATATATATATATATATATATATATATATATATATGAAGGACTGAAGCATGGATTTAGACTGATCAGTTACTTTTCCTGTTTCTTATTATAGTTTGACAAATAAACGCAAACACTGATATTTTTAGTATTCTTTTCTTTCTTTTTGTCCAATGATCATGTCTGACTGACTGAACCCAGATGTACAAATACATATTCCCCTTCAACTACATGACTTCATGGGGCTAGTAAAGAAACAGAAAGAATAAAATGCCAGCAGCTAAAAATAAGAACTAAGAAAACATTTTCCCAGTAAACTTTTAACATCTGCAGGCTCCTGTTTCTGTTACATACTGTTGTCAACTTCTGTGTGCGGCTCCCCGAGGCTCATAGGAACTCTGTAGCCGCTGGGATCCTCTGATTGGAGCAGCTGTACAAGTTCCTCTCTGGAGAGTTCGGGCGGGCATGGGACAGAGTTTGACTGGCAGATATTTATGAAAACTTTCTCCTTTCCTGGCTCAGAGGATGTCTTCACACAGATACCTGCGTATAGCAAAATAAAGAGAAAGGTAAAGAGAAGAAATGCAAAAAGAATAGAATAGAGATACCAGAAAAATTACCTCTAAATAATCTTTACTGTATGAGAAAAGAACTAATTCCAGAATGTTTTATAGCACAGAATAATAATCCCCTCCAGGTTTCATCTGTTGTCACTTATAAACCAAAAACAGAGTGAAAGGAATGTAGAAAAGCCAAACCCAGCAGTGTGAATCTTCCCTTTTAACCCATAAAACAAACAGCTGCAGTGTCTTTCTTTTGTTTACAAGTTTTTAAAAACAAAGATAAGAGAGACATGCATCTAGTTTATATTTACCATCTTCTTCTGTCAAGAAGTTAATGTAGATTAAACTTTTCACATGCTAGCTTATAAGCCAACAGGCTCTTTTGAGAAATGTTAGTGACCAGATATTTTAGCTTTGTCACCATAGGTTATTTTTTAAATCTAACTTTATGTTTGGAGAAGCTTACCTGGTTGAGGCCGGATAAGTTTAGATTCTTGAGTTTCAGTCGGCAGATTTCCCATCGTCTGCATAAATAACAGTTGGGGAGATATTAAAACAAAGGGCAAACTTTTATCTAAGTTTAAGCCAAAACCAATGATCTAAATGTTCTCTCTTCCTAGAAGCTTAAAACATCTAACACCTCAGTTACTCTTTAATGTCTTGTCAAGTCCAAAAATAGGAGTTAGACGTTCACTAAGTTTAAGTATTCATAACTAGGATGGATATTGAACAATTGAAGTGGAAGGACTACAGATTAATCAGAATTTACCAATGATTGTAAAATTCACTAACTTATTAAGTAATTGATTAATTGTTAACTGGATAACACAGACATATGATGGCAGAAATAATTTTACATTCTATTCTTATATAAACCTGAATGTGAGCATTCGTTACACAAAAGTATTCACCCGAGCTCCACACCTGCTATCGGTTGATTGATGACTCATTTTATTAATCTAACAGTAGAGAAATAAACTTGTTACATCGGCTCAATAAGCAGAAGATATATATATATATATATATATATATATATATATATATATATATATATTTTTTATTAAGTAGGGGTGTAAATAATAATAGTTTTGTATCGATGCATCGATCCAACAGCCGACGATCCGATGCATCGACACGTCCGCAAGAGAATCGATTCATGTTTTTTTTTTTATCCATTTGCTCCTGGGCGTAATTCTCCCTCCCGTGCTGCGGTGGCGCTAAACCTATTTTGCCCTCCTACCTCGCTTCCTGGTTATACTTTTACAGCAGTGCGTTATGATAAGCTTGACACAGACATTTTTAAATTATGCTCCATATTGAAGCGTGGTCTGAGCTACACGCTGTGGGTCTAGATACGGCCGAGGCGGCGAGGAAGTGGGGGCGAGTTTAGTCTGACGACGGAGGGACATGAGGGCCAAAAAGAGCGGAGATCCAGGTGGAAAAATGGTCCCAGCGTTCTCGCTCACCTCGCTCTTCTAAAGGGTCAAACTTCACGAGTTGTTTCCTGCAATTTCGGTCATAAAAACAACACAAGCCGGCCTCCTGTCTGCGGCACGGTCTGCGGTCAGCTACAATTTGGGAGAGGAGCAGCGGAGCTTCTCTCAGTGACGTCTGGAGCCGAGGTATTGCATTGCACTGATTATGTGCAGTATTTTTTGATGCAACTTTTCTACTTCTGTTATTTGCTGTTGTTTCTAAAAAAAAAATGCATAACAATATTACAGCTTTCATTGATTTATTTCAAACTTGAAACTTTGTCTAGCCCGTAAGGTGTAAAAAAAATAAAAAAAATTAATGGATTAATCGAATCGAATCGTGGTGTATTCTTGAGTATCGAAAATAATCGAATCGTTGGGTCAGGAGA